>NC_143400.1:24779022-25028171 GCF_052110815.1 Crocodylus siamensis
TACATTGGGTAAATTTGGTTCCCACAAATGGAACTTAAATACTCGGTTTTTTCTGCAGGAATTGTCACTAAGCAATAATTGTCAATAAGCAAAACTGGAGTATGTGCTTCCTCCTGCCACAATCTACTTTGTCAACAAGAACGTTACAGTTTTCCAAGTATAATTTAAATCTGAGTGATACATTACAGTAAAATGTATTTCACCAGAGAATAAAATGACGACATATTTTCCATCCTGGTCATCCATGCAAAGCTAGCAAAAGCTCTGGCGATCAGTTCTCACGAGTTCTGTGAAGGAACATATGGCTGAAATCTTCTGCAGGTACCTCAGTGTTAGACATTCAGGAACTGGACCGTTTAGTTCTTTGAACAGGTAGGTTAGAAAATACTTCAGTTCCTTCCATTTCTTTTATAATGTTTCAACTTGTTCAGTATTGGATATTTTAATATCATTCTACTGACTTCCTACCCAGTAGTCAGTCTGCCTAGCTAGCTACCCACATATTCTTATTTGCAACTTTCTATGTTTATGGAAAATAGTCTGTTTTATGAAACAGAAAATGTTTTAAAAAACAGAAAATGTCTGTTTTATGAAATCATGCTAGAAATAACCCAAGATGTTTTTGATAGGAATAGCCATTACATATGTAAACAGCCTATTTATAAAATTATTATTTCTTTCTGAATGTCTGTGAGCTAGTGTGGCCCGTGTGATTTAGCTGAGATGACAAATTAATGGCTGCTGCTATGAATCTGTGAGTTTGACTGTGGTCATTTACAAAGGCACACAGTGGATTCCTTGAAAAAAGTAAGAAAGGGTGTACTGCAGTATTTTGCATAGTGGACATACAGAAAATGTAACCCGAGAACGGGAAAGAACTATTCCATATTTGAGGGAATAATAGCAACACACAGTGTCATATCTTTGTCCATCTGTTCTGTCTTTTTTCTGTGCTTGTTACTGTAGAAGGTGAGCTGCCCAGGTAGTTGCTGCATTGCTGGGCATGCTTGGGTCAGGTGTACTGCTACCCCTGACCCCCTTTACTCTAACCACAGAGGGTCACCTGAGCATCCATTGGTCCAGACCCTGGCCTCCTCAGGCAGCTGGCCTGAGGCTTTCCCCTGGAATAACAGACGTTCCCCCAGGCCCAGGGGTCTCTGCCCAGAGTCCATAACTGTTAACTCAAATCATTAGTGATAGTAACTGAAAAAAGGTTGCACTTGCCATTCTGCTCACTGTTCGTGGGCTCTGCAGTCTGCTCCCTGTGTGGTGGGTCCAGTGTCCCCAGCACCTCAGATCCAGGGCTGGGTGGGTAGCAGGGCTGCTGCTGGACACGGGGAAATCTGCCCAGGGATCATGCCCTCCACACATTCCTCCCAATACTGGCCTTCTCCTTGCCAGGGAACAGTCCCATGCAGCTGTTTTTGGATGCTCTTAACTCCCGGTGCCTGCAGAAGCTGGCTCTTCTGCCCTGCCTGAGTGCTTGGGCTTCCAGTTGCTTGCCGCTGGAGCTGCTGGTTGCAGCTGTGACCACCGTGCAAGCTTGTGGTGGTCTCTGCAGCCACGGTGCAACTGCAGCTGTCTCAGGGAGCGAGGAGCCATCCTGGGCCAGAGGCAGCTTGGATGTGCTCCTCCCCACAGTGATGGGGCTAGACCCATTATAAGAGTTAATTATCATGTACAATGAGTTTGTAGCAAGCAGCATTTAGACTTTTATTTACTGTGGTCTTCCCCAGGCTCTAGAAAAGAGGGTGGTTAGTAGTTAAGACAATGGGAACCAGGAGTCAGCAATGTTCTTGTGGTTCTGAGAGAGAAGTATGCCTTAACATAGAAACTCCTACAGTTTATTCTAAGTCTAGAAAGGGAATATGTTCTAGTGGTTAGATCAAGGTCAAGGATTCAGGGTACTGGGATGCAGTGATTATAGTGGATACGGGGAGCAGACATTTTAGCATCCTGGGTCAGCTTGTTACCCAGAAAAACTATGCAAACTCTTGCATCTTTACTCTCTTTCTTGTTCATAGATCTTTGCAGCACTAAATGAAGCTATGCTTAGTGTGAATCAGACCACACCAATTGAATTCATCCTCCTGGGATTTTCCACCCTTCAGAGGTGGCATTTCCTGCTCTCCAGGGTCATGTTCATCACCTACATCTTCACCCTGCTGGGGAACATTCTCATAGTAGTGAATCCACATCTCCAACCCCCCATGTATTTCTTCCTGGGAAGCCTCTCCCTTTTTGATGTCTGCCACACCACTACCACCATCCCACAAATGCTCTTGCACCTCCTTCAGGGATGAGCAGTATCTCCTACTCAGGGTGTTCAGCACAACTACATTTCTTTCTTTTATGTGTAGGTGCTAAATGCATTCTCCTGGCCACCATGGCCTATGACTGCTTGACTACTACCTGGCCATCTGCAACCCCTTGAGATACACCGCAGTCATGACTAGGAAGCTCTGCATCATGCTAGTGATGATTGCATGGCTAACTGTTCTCTCAATGCAGCCCTGGACACTGTCCTCACTTTCCATCTGCCTTTCTGTGGTGAAAATGGTGTCAACTACTTCTACTGGGCTATCCCAGCACTGCTGGACCTCTCCTGTGGGGACCTCTACCTGTGCATCCCACCTAGCTGCGGTCTTGCTTTGTTATGGCAGTGGTATCTTCACCTATGCCAGACCCCTTTCCAGCTATTCACTGGACAAGGACAGAGTGATGTCCCTGCTGTACAGCATTATCACCCCTATGTGAAACCCAATTATCTATATACTGAGGAACAAGGGTGTTAAGGGAGCCAAGGAGAAGGTCACAGTGAGGAGCTTTCCTTTCAAATAGAAACATCATGATCTAAATCACAGAATGGGAAGTCAGGACTCTTGAGTTATAGTGCAAATACTGTAGTAATAAAGGGAGCGTGCAGCTAGCACAGGGCCTGTGGGACAGATCTTATTTCCAGAGGAGATGAATACTTCCCATTTACCTATCAAGTCATCTAGGTGTAATTCTGTTTTGCTCTTTTTTGAGAACTGAATCACCCTTACATGGCTAATTGCATTGGCCAACTAAAACTTAGCTGTAATGAGTTGCATTCATGATACATTCATGATGAGTGAGCATGTTCCAGAAAGGTCCAAGTAATCTCTTTAGGCATACTTACAGCCCGAGATGATCCTGTTTTCCACATGGGGACCTATAATGGCTACCGAGACCTAGGCAAGCAGGAAAAAAGTAATCATGCAAAGACCTCAATTAGCAGGACTGAGCAGGTGCTGCTGCCACATTGTTCTGCATCCAGTTCTCCCCTAGATTACACAGAAGTGGCCCCGGTGGCCTCAGGCCGGTGAGAGTGAGAATCAGGCAGAGTCAGGGGGGTCCAGGTAGCATGAAAAAAGTTACTGGGGTGGGAGGCAGAAAGGCAGGAAGACCAAATGGATGGACCAGGGAAGACTGAGAACTAGGAGGATGAGGGATAGTTTTAGGGGGTATAAGGGCAGGTTAGGGACAGCTGTGTTAGGTATTAAGGACAAAGACACTGCTAGACAGGGATGAGAAGCTGGGAGGGAGCCCTTCGGGTGAAGAGCAGGGCACAGAGCTAGGGTGTGGGGAGGGACTCTGAAAGAGGAGTGGGCTAGCAAGGACACCTGTGAGTGGACAAGAACGTGCTCCTTCAACCCCTAGTGCTGGCCATCCAGCAGTGATGTGAGGCCCAGAGGCAGCTCCTGCCCCAAGCCAGGTCCTGGACCCAGCTCTGGCCAAACTCTGCATGCAATAGAGCCCGGCCTATGTGTACCAACCTTACTGGGTCTTTGAGGAACTGAGTGAACATGTCTACGTACAGGATGACTGCCTCACAGCAGACACCATGTACCACCTCTGCACTCTGCTGTATGGCATCCTGCAGGCATAATATTTCACTGATTTCCCCTTCTCAGAGCCTGATGAGCTCAGCCCCACTTGCTCTAGCCATTATGGCTGTAAGCTGTCTCCAAAGGGTTGTGGCCCAGACTACAGGCATAAACCAGTCCACAGACTCCAGGGTCCGAGGCCAGTTCCTGGACTTCCTCAGTCTTTTGACCTCAGGCTACATCAGCTTCCCTGCAGGCCCTATTACCCAGATACAGACCAGGGAGGAGTTTCTCCAAATTGCCAAATCTCCCCTAGATTTGATAATGTCCCAAGTTCCATGAATGGTATGTACATTAACATAAAGACGCCCATGCGGGACTCCTACATCTTTGGGAGACAGCACCTCATATACATCCTGAAAATGATGGTGACCAGCAGCACCTCCGTCAAGGTCACTGGTGTTGTGCACAGATTCCCCAGCTCCAGCCACAGTTCCTTCATCCAATTCATCCTACAGGTGATACCACTACAGCGAATTCACTCAAGGTGACTGCCTGGTAAACACCTCCATGTTCCTCTCCAGTACCAGGCCCGGCTGGCCCCTGAAGCCAGATCCTTTGGTGGCTGAAGTATCTATTAGTATGGCATGCAGTAGGATCCATGACTGGGGTCTCCAACAGGACGTAGATTCATAGATGTAGGGTCAGAAGGTACCTAAGTAAATCTTCAAGTCCAACCCCCTGCCCCAGGCAGGAGAGAATGCTGGGCTCATATCACCCCAGCTAGGTAATTGTCAAGCCTCCTCTTAAAGACCCCCCAAGGCAGGAGACATTCCTGGGGCCTGCTCTAATCATGGCCTTTATTTTCTTTTTCATAGGTGGTCAAGGTTGCAGACAGCTCAGAGAGGCATGGTAGAGAAGTGTGTGTAGGCTATTTGTGGAGGAATTACATGGGAGGACATTCAGAGTCAGCCTGATCCAAGAGGTTTTTTGGGGAGCCCTGGGCACAGTGTGTCAGTGACATCTGGACAGATACCTTTCACACCATCTATGCAGAGTAGGAAAATATCCAGCACCGTGGCCATGGCCAGTCACACCCATGGCTGCAGCATGGAAGAGGAGGGCACTTGCAGTCTGATCTCTCTGGAGGGCTCTGACTGCCCACCCTCTTATGCATCCTGTCTATTTGGCTGAAAGTGATAGCAGGGTTATCTCAGGGGGGACCTCCACACTGGTTGTAATGGGTAGTCTGGGAGGGACAGAGGCCAGACACCCACTCTGTGGCTTGATATCACAGTAGTAGCTGTAACAAAATCAGGATTGGCCTGGGGGAAACTTTTTAGCTGGTTCCTCTGGTTGTGGAGGCCGTTCAAGGGAGACAAGAGGCAGATATCCACTTTTGACAGCAATAAATGGAGCTGGCAAATGTGCCTCCAGGCTGAGCTGGCTCCATGGAGGCAGAAATTGGCCCAGCCCTGATGGTACATGGCTCCTGCATGAAGTGCCAGGAGCCCCGGCTTGTGGCATGGGGCCAGTCTGGTCTTGCCTGAAGACTCACGCCAGTGGGCCAAGCTGGCTTCATGCACTATGTGTAGCTCCTGGGTCCATGTGTCATCAGGACTCTTTCTGCAGCAAGCCATGAAAGCCCTAACAGCCCACTGCTGGCTGGTGCTGCTGTGGAGAGGGCTGTGCACTATAGGTGGGGGACCCACCCCTCCCACGCAGTCCCCCACACCCACAATCCAGTCCCCACAATCCCCGCACCCAGTCTTCCTCCACGCCATGTCCCTACAAGCTGGGGACAGAGCCTGGGTCCGAAACACTGCTGCAGCCATGCCTCACTTCTATCTACTCCACAGCAGGGGCTTTGGCCAGGTGCTAGAGCATGTCTTTGGAGGACCCAGCCTCCAGTGCCTCAGGGCATGCTCCAGGACTGTACTCTGTGCTGCTTTTCTCCTGTGATTTTGTTTTGTTTTGTTTTTGATACCAGGATTTCCTGGTATCAAACTTTGAGTCCACACTGCAGCATGGGGAACATTTTTTTCATTCGTAGCATGCCTCTTGCAGCATCTCACACTGCTTTGAGATGCTGCAACAGGCACATGCTCACTCGTCTGGACATGACCACTGAGTCCTCACCTAGTTTTGTGGCAGCAGCAGCAGTGGAGGGGGCAGTGAGCTGGTGGGGAGCTAGTCTGGGTGTTTTGGGGTTTGGCGCCCACAAGATGGGCTATGAAACCATGAAGTAAGAAGACCTTTTCTTAGTGTTCAGACTGAGGAAAATCCTCTATCAGAGTATTATCCAAGTACCACACTGGGTGGATGCGCACCATTTAGGGGACAGTGGAATTCATTAAACGGATGTTCTTTCGGTAGTGGGACATGGGCAGTGGAAGGTCTTTGAACGCTGCCTTGGGCAGGGAATGTAGGGTGCAGGAGTCTGTGGGACTGTGACAGGAAGCCCATGGTTAGTGTTCATGATTGCAGGCGACTCCCAGTGCCATGTTGCAGTAGGAGGGGTGTCCTAGGGTCACTGTGCTCTCCTCTAGCACCTCTTACCATGTCCAGTTTGTTTACAAAGCACCCTCAATTCTCTTCTGCCACATCTGTGATGTGAAATGTATACGATGGGGAGCCTGCCTCTTTATCTCCCTGGACATGGTTTTCCTCCTGTACATTAGCTGTGTTTGGGTAATGGGTGTTCCTGCGCACCCCATGCTTATGGGCTATGTGTGGCTCCAACCAGCCCTTTACCATGCCCCAAGCCTCGCTGGTGTACCGGATGTTGTTTGGTCTTATACGCTCTTTGGCGCTCGGGCTCCCCGCATCCTGCGCTGTGCCTCATCGGGCGCTCGGGCTCCCCGCAGCCTACTTGGAATTGCTGCCCCCTTCTCTGGGGCTGGGGTTCCCACTCTGCCATGAGTTCCCTTATGAGGCCTCCTCCAACCCCTAATAGCCTCACCCAAACCTCTGGTGTAAACAGCAAACACAAAACACAATATAACATACATTTCTGCCCCTCAGCTAAACATCACTCCAGCCACCCCCATGGTGCTCCATCCCTCACCCGTACCAAACTTCTCATGCATTTTGGCCTCTTCTTTTTTCTTGCTCCAGCAGAGCACCTTCCTCTTTGGCTGCCAGCAGGGAACTGCCTGCCTGGTCTTAGCCTGAGGGTTATATATGAACCAGGCCCTGCCCTTTCCAGTCAGCTGACCGCTAACAGGGGCGGGTCTCTGGCTCCCTCCGGTTGCACTAGCAACCAGCACCCAGGCTCCTTCATTACTGCTCCACAAGTAGCAGGCACCTCTGTGCCCTGCTACACATGTCCACCTGTAGGCAACCTTCCACCCTCTTTTTCATAGCATGGGGACACTTGCAGGTCTATTGGGGGGGAACAGAAGCAAACTCAAACACTGTTCATGTGAGTTAGGAGGCTTGCTGACAATATTTCAGATGCCAGAAATCGGCTTCTGTTCTGAAAGCCAGAAAACTCGAGTTCTTTTTCAAACATTGGTGGGACTAGGGTCAGGAATCTAGCAAATGTGGAGATTGAGAGTCAGATTACCCAAATCTTGGATCCAATAACAAATTCAGAGTAACAGAGATGAAGATGTTTTATTCCAAAATCTGGAAGGAATACAGATACATAAGACTGGAAAGGACCTCCTGTATCATTGAGTTCTTGTTCTTCAGTAGATTCTGCCATGGTGAATTCATGCCCAGGTCACTGGTAGGCAAGGAGTTCATAGATTTCATAGATTTTTATGGTCAGAAGGGTCCTTAGTAGATCTTTGAGTCCAACTCCTGCCCTGGGAAGGAAAGTGCGCTGGGGGCAGACGACCCCAGCCAGGTGCTTGTCCAGTCTCCTCTGAAAGGCCTCCAAGGTAGGCCTTCAGTTCCATCCACCTGAATTCAGCCACACCAGCCCAGCTCCCGCAAGCAGGGCTCCTTGGAAACGGGAGCGTTTGTTAGGATTCTTTGCAGAAGTAACCGGGGCCCTGGCGGCTCTGCTAAGACTTCCTAGGTTCCCTTCTCATCAACACCTCTCTCTCACTCCCTGGTGCGTTGAAGAGTGATGGGGAAACATGAAGCAAGCCTCACTTCCATACAGCATGCCAGTCGTGGAAAGAACTTCTGGTGCCTACATTCATCTGGTGGCACAGGACAGGACACGACAGCCCCCCAAAAGGCAATGGGATTTTTTTAGAATATTGTATTTGGCATAACATAACCCTACAACATGAACCTGCTCAGCCTGATGGGCTGCATCTGGATACAGGACATGAACAGGTAGCAGCAGAGGAATGAAGTTTTGAACCTGAGGCCCGAGGGCACGAATCTGGGGGAGCAGGAGAGACAAAGGGCAAGTCCAGATAGTACGCACATGTCATATGCGGTGCCACAGACCCATCTGCAGCGCAGACCACATGCACACTGCACATGCAGCACATTAGCAGTGTGCGTGTGTCGGGGGTTGAGGGGTGGGGTGGTGACACCCAGAGATCCTGATGTCAAAAAACCCATGCCTGAAAAGGCAGGGTGGAGCACAATGCAGCAGTGTTGCGCTGCCTGAAACCGCAGCCACTCTCTGGCTGCCAGCCAGGCTCCCTGCTGCTGGATCACCACTGCTGGAGCCCTGGGAGTTGCCCTTTGAGCAGCACCCTGGTGACGTCTGTGCAGACCCCTTTCACCACAGGTGTGCATACTGGGAAAATACCCAGTGGCTGTCCTGGCTGGTCTCAACCACACATGCAGTGCTGATGAAGTCTATAACTTAATCCTTAGGCAAGCTGCCAGGAACTGGCTGGTTGACCCTAGATGATGGGAGAGCCACAGGTACCACATGGAGATGTATTAAGCATTTGCAAGAGGCAGTGTGCTGGCCAAGCAAGCATGCAGCAATGTATGTGTGCTCATTCTGGATGTGTTCCTGCATCTGAACCACAAAACAGGTGGCTAGAAAGGCATGACTAGTCAGAGCACTCCCCACCACTCCTTCGGGAAGTGAGTTACTTCCCCTCGTATTTCATAGTCATTAGATAAAATGGATGGACAGCAACGGAGTGGGAAAGTTCCTGCCCTAAGGTGTAGAAACCAGGAGCTCATCATAATCTACCTGGTTCCTGCTAATCATGTCACAGGTTTTAAACATCCTCTATCCTTTTTAATAGTCATGTTGTTCCAGTAATAAAGCTATCCTTTATTTGGCAGTTTTGCTGTCTGTTAGCTAATCCAGGTGTCCAATTTAATAGCCATATGCATTGTACTGAGCTCTTATCAAAATCCTAGATATGCCTTTGGAGCCTAGTCTTCAGCAGCAACTACAGTTTCAGTTTTTGTCCAAAAGCTGGTGATAATTCAGAAGTGAAAGGGTAAAAAATGTAGCTTTTGTCTGACCAGGAAAGGGAGGGTAAGTGAGCTGAAGCTTCATCCATCTTTGTCCCTGCTCTTTTTGTACATAACTCTGGAAAAAATCTTTTTTTCTTCTTTCTGTTTTTCCAAAAACAAGATGTGCGTCTTATTTGAGGGCAGCTCTTATGAGGGAATATACGGTCAGACTTGTAGGTATCTACTCTTGAGAAAGGATTTGGGGGGAGTGAGTGAGGCACCAGAATAGAAAGGTGTGAGGACCACATTGCATTGGTAGCAGATCAGAAGCATTTCTTTTGAGTCCATGGAGTAGATAAGACTCCTGCCTGCAATGCTACACCTGCCCAGCTCTCAGCACCCTGCCCCCCACCAGCGTTCAATGGCACCCCTCCTTGGCTGCCCCTTTGCTCTCCAGCAGGATTTTTCCAGGGCATGACTCCTGCTAGAGATGCCTCATTATTGTCTTTAGCAGGGGTGGGCGAAGTCCAGCCTGTGGGCCAGTTTGGGCCCACGGCGGCCTCCATTTCTCAGCAGCCCCCACCACATCACTGTGGCTGGTTTCCATGGAGAGCCCAGGACTGGCAGGGCTGTGATAGTGTGGGTCTTAGGTTTCCATGGAGTCTGGCCCCAGAATTGCTGGCAGGGTGCGTGGCTGGGCGGGGAGCTGCTCCGGGGCTGGGATCTTGTGGTGGTGACAGCGCGGTCTGGAGCCGGGACAGCGCTGTAATCAGCTGCCCACGCATCCCAGGTCGGGTGCGGCTCTGCCAGTGTTCCTGCTAAGCTGCGCAGTGTGCTCATGCTGCGCTGCTCGGTGCGCCTGCACGGCCGTGCAGCTGGGAGGGAATGCTGGCCTCTGCCCCGGCTCCAGACCGCACTGTCAGCACTGCAGGATCCCAGCCCCAACCGGAGGAGCTTCCCACCATGCTGCGTACCCTGCTTGCCCTGCTGGGGCCTGCCTTCATGGAAACCCTGTCCCTGAACTGCCATGGCACCACCGCGACCGGGGTCCACATGGAAACCGGCCACAGTGACACGGGCAGGGGCTGCTTGGAAAGCAGCCAGATCTGTCACTTTGCCCACCCCAGTCTGCAGTGATTCAGTGGAAATTAGTACTTGTGTCAATCCAATGTTGAGCACAAATTCAGGCCCTTTGGCATTAAATGTAACAACCACCACTGCATTGTTACACTGTGGAGTAACTATGCTGAAACGAGTATGGTTATTTTGAATTTTGAGGCTGTTCTGACAGCAACAGAAATCAATGGGAGAGCCATCTTTAATGTCAGCAAGCACTGGAGTGGGTCCTTACTGAGTAACTGATATCCAGATCTTGCATCTGTGATCTCCTTTGGGTCTGGAGCTAAATAACTGTTTGTTCAAATCGTGTGAGGTTTCTTCAGAGACCAGGAGCCTTGGGAAAACTAAGGGGAATACAAGCCATTACCTTTGACCTGCTGTCACTCTGAATGAGGGGCAGGAAGGTGGCTCAAGAAGCCAGTAGCTTTGCCCTTTTGGCCCTCCTGCAGTTCATTCTAGTGGAGAGAAAGGACGGAGCTGTCTGCTCTTTGGGGAACAGCTTTCAAGAAGTGGGCTGCAGCGTGGGGGAACATCAGGAACGGTGGTGGGTGGATGCTGGGCAGCGTAAAAGGGGAGCCTTTAGGGCTAGCTTCCTGCACCTGCTGTCAGCTCCAGCTCTGGGGGGACCCGGGGAGCCCTTAATTTGGACAGGGGATAAGAATGCATAGTGCTCAGTGGTTTCCAATAACTAGGTTCAGCCTCGGGTGACCTCAGGAGACAGGGTGGCATAAAACTGCATTAACTGAGGCCAGATGGCCATGGCCAGGAGAGGTGAGAAAGAGACAGAGCAAGGGACGGCTATGTTGGGCAGTGTCAGGGGACCAGTTTTTTGGGATCAGTTTCAGCCTCCCCTTTACCCCACCCTTACCACATCCATGGCCGAGACGGACATCACTATCCGGAAGTCTCACTTATAGATGATACCTTCTCATCTGTAAAGTCTCGCCTCTCAGGGTTGGCGACCTCCTGGCCATCAGCTCTTTGTAGGCCATCCTCCGTCTGCAGACTGTGGCTGTCACAACAAAACGTGCCTCAGCCTTGAGGTAACAGGAGACGTATGAGTAACAACAACAGAGTATGACCAGCGTCTGCTGATGGGCCCCGGGTCTCGCCTCCCAGGCCCACAGGCCCCCGGCTGGGGTCTTCTGCCTTCCCCTTTTTTCAAAGCTGCCTCGCGGGCTCAGCAGCTCCCAGCTGCACCCCAGCAGTCACCTTGTGGGGCCCTCGTCTGGGTCCCCACCCCTTCCACCTCGGCCCCGGATGACCTTAGGCTGGGTTGTGTGGGTTACTCCTGTCAGCGTTCCTGTCGCTCGCTTGGGCCCTCTCGGCTCTCCACCTTTTGCAGGCCCTGGGCTTTTGTAGCCCCCTGGCCCCACACTGCTGCCTGTGCTACTGCCCAGCCTGGCCTCTGGCTTTTGCCCTTCCTCAGGGGTTCCCCGCCAGCGTGGTAGCTCCACGGCACTCGGCCCATTCCTCCTGGCCCCGGTGCCTCCCGCCTCTCCCTTCCTGCACGCCGCAGTGTGCTCTCAGCCTCCTCCCGGGGTGCCAATGCCTCTTTCCCCAGCCTGGGATGGGCACCTCTCCTTCCCCCAGCCTGGCATGCTCTGTGGCATCCCCTACCTGCAGGCTTTAAAAGCCAGAAGATCTTTTGCACCCCAGGGGACACACACCAGGACCTTTGAGGACTGAAGGCCCTGTCTGCCCCCCGGACAGGATCCAGGCTTCCGCTGCTAGTCCTGTCCATACATGGAGCTCTTTATTGGCCACAGGTTTCTGTTGCAAAGGGCTGCAGCCTGCACCCCCCTCCCCAGCCCAGGGATCCCCCAGGGCTGCTGCCTGGCTATCTCTGGAGGCACGGCCAGCGCCTGCTCCCTGCTGCTGCTCACCCCCAGCACTGCCTCCTGTGTTTGCAGGTCCTGTGCCACATTTGCATCTTGCATGTGGCTCCCAGTCCATGTCTGTGCCCTTTTGCGGGGCACTGCTACCAGCTCTCCAGAGCCAGCCTTACAGGGACAGCTGTACGGGGCCCAGAGAGCCAGCACGGGACACACCACCACGTCCTTCCCTTCCCGCCCATTGAGGACTGGCCCTGCTCATGCGCACATGCCCAAACCCTCCACCTGGGACCCCACCTGGTGCCAGCAGAAGGGTGGTGACTTTGTGGCCCTCTGGGGGGCTGCAAAGGTCCAGAGGCAGGTCATGCAGGGCGGGCGCTCAAGCATCCACATTTATGAGGTCCCGTCAGGCAGGATGCATGAGAGAGGCCACTCCTCATGGTGCAACAGTGCCACATCAAGATCGCAGTGTCTTGTGAGCGCAGTGGGTGGCCATGACTGACTACAACTGTTGGCCCAGTTGTGCCCACAAGACCATGTCTTCCATGCAGGAACCGACCCAGTTTTGGCACCCCAGGACCCAGGCCACAATCCTGCAGGTTACACCAGTGGAGGGGGGGGAGGTGGGGGAGCCCCTGCCCTGCCCTGACCCCTCTGGTGGTGACATCTCCCCATAGGAAGGGAGGAAGGGCCCTTGGGTGTTCACCTCCCTGCCTTTCCCACCTGCACCCACTAGCAGCTCAGCGAGCCCTGGCCAGCGACTGTCTTGACAGCTCTGCACCCCAGGATACACCATGAGCAGCAGCTGGCCAAGACACTGCCAGCTGCCACCAGCGCCAGCCCCTCCCTGGGGGAGCTCCTGGCCAGGCACCGGCCCACCTCACCGCTCAGGCTGAGGCCAGAGGCAGAGCTGGTCGCTGTCACTGATGGGGAGGCCCATGCTGAGCCACCAGACTCACTTGCCCCAGACACGAGGTAGCTCCTGCCCCTCCCGGTCCCATTCCCCGCCTGGCCCTGGCTGGAGGCCGCCCAACATCTCCTGGCTGCTGCAGCCCTGGCCCCGTGCCTGGACCCTGCCACTTGCCTGGGACCAGCCCTGCCACTCTCCCCGAGGCTATGTGGGTGAAGAGGCAAACTGGCCAGTGGCAGGACCTCAGAGAAATGCTGGCCCTGCACTTGGACAGCCAGAGGGGAGCTGCCTCCCACTGGACATGAGCCACCACCCACTATGGTGGACACAGAGGAGTGGCCCACAGCTGGGATACTGGGCACCTGCCCCCTAGGCCTCCCCACCCTACAGCCCCACACTCTGCAACCTGAAGACTGAGACTCTTGTAAATAGTTTTGACACTGGGAAGTGGCTTTTTTATTGGTGGTGGGTGAGGAGGAGGGTGGTGGAGGGGTACTGTGTGTTAGGGAGGGAGGGGGAAGGGGCTCTGTTTGTTGAGGGGGGAGGGGAAGGGAGGGAAGTTTGGGTTGTGAGGACAATAAAGTTACTTGTTTTACCCATGTGCATGTCTAGAGAGTGGTGCTGGAGGTGGGCAGGGGGTGGGGGTCCATGGGCACTGAGCCAGGTAGGTTGGAGAGGGGAGTGCAGGAGGAGGGATTCAGCCAGAGCCTCCTGCAGCCGGATTAATTCAGCAGCATTCATGCCTTTCAGGCATCTCTGCTTCTATGGTGCTTTCAAAGAGGTTGATATGAGAGTGGCCATAGCAGTACAAACATTCTTATGGTTAAAGAACTTAATTGTTTATAGATTACATGCCAGTGTCAATCACTTGCAGGATATCAGAATATTTTAAAACTCAGTTCTCATTAGCCTACAACATTCTTTTCAAATATTGAAATTCAAGGTGCACCAATACATCAGTCTATACTGTATCAGCACCAATAAAAGGAAAATTGACATTATTGGCAATCAGCTTCTTTTGGCTGATGTGGCCGATAATGTTGCCAATTAGTGCTGCGTGCATGTGCAGTCACAACACAGCGTGCAGGCGGCCTGGAGCACAATTCAGCACCATAGAGAGCAGAATCCAGGTGGTCAGTCTGTTGGAGGTGAAGGGGTGCTGGGGGAGGGCAGAACGAGGCCCCCGTGGTGAGGGAGGGAGTGGGGCTGGTGCTGCCTAGCCAGGGCACCCACAGCTTATCTGGGGGGCATGGCAAGGAAGGGTGGGGTGGCTCTCATCACTGCACACATCCTGGAGGGCATGCGGGTGTGTGCCGCCCAAATCTGTGCATGGTGTGAGGGCAGGCTGCCGCTACAGCCTAGGGAGCAGGGGCAGCACTGGGCTCTTCCCCATGGGGTGGCTGGGCTGGGGCTGTGCTTGGGGCAGGTGGCAACGGTGCTGCTATGTGGGGGCCACAGGGTGAGCTGCAGCCACCCCAGAATTCATAGTCCCAGTTGCAGTGCCACTGCCACCCGCACCGAGCACAGCCCCACCCAACCTGCCCGCCAGTAAGAACCCGGTACTGCCCGCGGCCCCAGGCTACAGCAGGAGCCTGCCCTCACCCTGTGCACAGATCTGGGGGTCACACCCCCTCATACCCTCCCAGGGTACGTGCAGTGGCAGGAGTCACCCCACCCCCCTCGAGGCTCCCCAGGCGAGCTGCAGCTCTGTCCCATGCCTGCTCCTGCACCAACCCCATTACCTTCCTCACTGCAGGGGCCTTGCTCTGGCCTCCCCACCCACTGCCCCTTCCTCTCCAACAGACTTACTACCTGGACGCTGCTCTGCATGCTGCCGCCTGCATGTCAGCAATCAGATCAGTATTGGCCAATATGGCTCATTAAAAATCGGCCATCGGTATTGGCCCTAAACCTCTCTATCAGTGCACCCCTAGTTGAAATACATTCACATGCCTTGCATTTTCCCCAGTAGATTCCCCAGAGCTGCCTTTACCTCCCTGTTTCTCAGGCTATAGATGATCGGATTTAACATGGGAGTTAAGATACTGTACTGGATGGAGAAGAGTCTGTCAAGAACCACTGAAGAGGCTGAACTGGGTCTCAGATATCGAAACAAAGCAGCCCCATAATATAGAACAACCACAGTGAGGTGGGAGCTGCAGGTAGAGAAGGCTTTACTCCGACCCTTGGCAGAGCGTATCCGCAGGATGGTGGAGATGATGCAGATGTAAGAGACCAAGGTGATGGAGAATGAGGTCACACTTACAATCATAGCTGAAGTGAGAAACGTCATCTTACTGGTGACGATCGCTGTGCAGGACACTTCTAGTAGAGATGGGAGCTCACAACTGAAGTTGTTTACTTCCTTTGGGCCACAGAAGTGTAAATGTAACACAGGAACAGTGTTTACCAGTGCATATAATACACTAATTAGCCATGCAGCAGCCACTAGTCTTATACAGACTTGCTTATTCATGGTCCCCCCATAATGCAGTGGGTCACAGATGGCAGCATATCGATCGTAGGCCATTGCTGATAGCATGAAAATTTCTGTACAGGCCACCAGAAGAATTAAGCTCATCTGGGCAAGGCAGCCATGGAGAGAAATAGTCTTCTCGTCCCTCACAAGGTTCTGCAGCATCATTGGGACTGTGACTGAAGAGTAGCAGATGTCAAGGAAGGATAAATGGAATAGGAAAAAATACATGGGGGTGTAAAGGTGAGAATCCGCTTTTATCACTGCCATGATTGCCCCATTCCCCACCACAGTTAGTAGGTATATCAGTAGAAACACCACAAAAAGAAAAGGCTGCAGCTGTGGTTCACTGGAAACACCTGACAGAACAAAATAGCTTACAGTTGTTTGGTTCCCCATGTCCATATGCTCATCAAAGGTTTGAGCTAGAAGAAGAAATGCATGTCTAAATAAATAAAAGCATCAACATGAAGAAGGTGTACTTCTCTATTTATGAGTAAGGAGAGCTGTATATACCTTTATAGGAAAAATGGACTTTTGATGAGGAGACTGTCACTATTGGGAAAAGAGAAAATGTTGCTCAATTTTTGGGGTTTATTCATGTCTTCTTTCTTTCTTAAGCTTCTCTGTATCAAACACAATCCAGCTCCTATTTCCTGCCTGATGATGGCTGAACAAAGAGTTTAAGGAAATCCCACATCTTCTTAATGGGATAACTATGGAAGTGGGAGGGGCGAAAGGGACAGAAAGTGAAGGCTGGAGAGAAAGAAAGTTTATTTAGGTTTGTTTTTTTTGGTTTAGTTTTGGGGGCTAAACGCAGTGTATCACTAAAATACTAAAGCCAAAATAATAATGCTGATTAAGATGACAATATCTTTTCCTGTTATACCTGAAGTATTTCACAGGATACAGCTTCATACTATCTAATCAGTAGCTATTTCAGTGGAAATGTTAGGTCATAGCTGAGAGATTAATAGCCACTACTTCTTTTACATGGGCATTGCAAAAGAATGGAGGGCTTGTATCCATCATAGTTACACAGCATTAAAAAAAATAAAAACTCAAACCAGTTCTTCACAACCCCTTCTTATACTCAGACAACTTCCAATGATTGGCACCTACAGTCAAGCACTTTCCCTGACACAGCTGCCTCTGAAGGGCTCAGTTTGCCCTTGGATGACCTGAACAAGTCCTATTACAGTCTCTGCAGGACAACTGGCAGCCAAATCAAATTCTGTTTCATTTTAGCATATCGAAGGACAGTTTACATGTCCAAAAGTAGCTGCATAAGTGGCATTTTGGGCATTCGTGCAAATTGGAGAGTCTATGCTATGTTGCAGGCAAGATTGGGTTTCCCATGTTGGTGCAGACCCGCACAGCAGTTGCCAGCAGTGCAGTCAGAGAACAACTGAGATCAATAAACCTGTTTGATACTGGAGAAGGAGGGCTTTCCCCCCTAGTAGCCCAATAGCAGGACCATTACAACACTGGTCTAGTGGGGGGAAGAGCTCAATTTCTTGTCCCCGGCACATGGCTGGGATTTGAACCGAGCACCCCTCTCCTCAAGCTGGTCCATGTGGCAGCCAACAATGAAAAATATGTGGTGCCAGGATGGCAGGGAGCCTGAAAGAGGAGAGACTTGTGAGATGGACACAGCTCCAAACAGAGAGGCCCTGGTTCCCACTCCTACTCCCATCACCCAGCAGGGCAAAAGCTGAGAGGAACAGACAGGACGTTCTTAGCAGCAGACATTTGACTCTGACATGCGTTTCTTGATGGATTTGACAGAGCCAGAAGCTACTTACCCTCCTGTCCCGTCCCAGCCCATCCCATCCCATCCCATCCCATTCCCCCTGCGCTCCCTCGCCCCGCCTTTCCTTTATTTTTTTCTTTTTTGGGGAGCGTGAATGCTAGGTTCATGTTACCTGTGTGCTCCTTTATTTTCAAGTCTGAAACATCACAAAGTGCTGGAGCCTCTGGAAGGTGTATAGCGTCATAAAGTCATAGAAACAATGAGTCGGGAGGGACCTCGACAGATCATCGAGTCTGACCCCCTGCCAGGGGCAGGAAGGAGCACTGGGGGTGGCAGGGCTCATAAGACCCCAGCCAGGTGCCTGTCCAGTCTCCTCTTGAAGATTTCCAGGGAAGGTGAGAGCACCGCCTCTCTGGGAAGCTGATTCCAGGCTCCGGCCACCTGTACAGTGAAGTAGTTCTTCCTAATATCCAACCTAAACCTCTCCTCCCTCAGCTCATGGCCATTGCTCCTGGTGACTCCAAGGGGGGCCCTGGTGAACAGACTTTCCCTGAGTCCCTGCTGCTGGCCCCTGATAAGGTTGTAGGCCCTTGATAATTTTTTCGAAGACCTTCCCCAGGATAGACGTGAGGCTGACTGGCCTGTAGTTGCCAGGCTCTTCCTTCCTCCCCTTCTTGAAGATAGGGACCACATTGGCCCTTTTCCAGTCCTCAGGGACTTGGCCCAAGCACCAGGAGTCCTTGAACAGCTGCAATGACACCAGCCAATTCCCTCAGCACCTGTGGATGAAGGTCATCCAGGCCCACCGACTTGGACACATCTAAGTCCTCCAGGTAATCCTTAACTCGGTCTGAACTAACAGTCGGGGGACTCGTATCCTTCCTGGGCCTCCCTACGCTGTCACCTGAGAGCACCCCACTGTCAGCGGACAGCAACACGGAGGCAAAGACCTTGTTGAAGAGCTCGGCCTTCTCTCGCGCGTCCGTCACCAACTAGTCTGTGCACCCTACTAGTCTTCAGTGATTTTCTTGGACCGAACAAGTTGTGAGTCACTCCCTGCTCAGTCTCGGCTGCTTTCAGGAATTTGAATGAATCTCCTAGAGGCAGGGCTTTTTTGTGATGTCTGTTATTGGACTGACTGTAAAAGCCTGGAGTGGTGTTGTGCTCTCCCACCTATAGTCAGTCAAAGCAAAGAATGGTAAAAAATGTAAGTTGGACGGCACCTTAGAAGTTCGCCTCATCCAGTGCCCTGCTCAAAGCAGGAGCACCCCAAGCATATTATCTCCGTAACGGCTTTGTCTAGCTGGATCTTAAAAAATGTGAAGGATGACGATTCCACAACCAATCCCAGATATCACAAATAAGGCTCGCCTTTCAGATGTTTCCTGACCATCACGGCTGCAAAACACTCCAGTCCTACCACATGAACCTCCAAGACCCTCAAGTTCTTTGTTTCTAAACTGAAGTCTGCCTCTGCCACTTTTGGCCACAGTGAAGGTTTCCTTTGCATACTGGAATAATCACAACCAGCGTGTGACACTCACTGAACGGCAGAGTAGAGAGGAGGCATTTTAAGATCCTCTAAACTGACAAAGCCTGGATAGAGATGAAGCAGTGGACGTCCTGTCGAGGGAGCTCTGGAGACACAGCGTGTGACATGGGGAAGAAAGTACAATGCTTCGGTGCCATGAAAAGAGCAGCTGGACTTCCAAAAAGTACTGCTTAGAGGAGGAAAAGTTCACTCTTTGACTGGCGGTTATATTAAAACTACAGGGCACACGGAGTATCTAAGTGGAAGAGCAGGGTTTTCAGCTAAAGTGAATAAAAATAATAACTGAGAGCAAGTCCAGGGCATGTTGGTTTTGTTTCTGAATTCAGGAATGTGGGGAATTATTAAAAAAAAATATGTTGACTTTTCTCTTCAAAGATGTGTAACCTCATGGATTGTAAAAACCCCCCCAAAAAACAAATCTTGCAGTAAGTACCTCATTCTTTTTTGCTCTTTATGAAAAATAGCTTTTTCGCCAGTAGAGAGGGCACACTGAACTTCCCAAGACTGCTTTTACAATATTTCAAAATGAATATCACATATTACATAAAAATACAAAAGAAGAAACTCACCAAACAGTGGGAAAACAATTCCAAGAAATACGAGATTTTAATGCTTCCTAGTTTATTCTTCACCCCATGAGGGAGAGGGACAGGGAGAGGTAGAGTATCAATATTAGTTCCAATAGTGTAACATGCTGTTGCTTTTCTGAACAAGAGAATCTTGTACATCATAGGTGGGAGGCCTCCGGAGGATAAATTAATTCAATGTGCTTAGATAAGCTGGATTTTTTTTTTCTGATGCCAAGGTGGTCAATTAGTTCTTAAGAAAGATAGTTCGGTCCCACTGGGACCTGGTCTTGAGGTGATTCCCTTCCCTCTTTATGAATTAGGTTTTTTTTAAAGGAACTGTTCCAAATAGGTGTGATCGTCAAGCTACAACACAACCTGGCTTGGCCAGAGAGAAAAGAGCTGTCCCAGCACATCGAGGGGATTTCCACTTGTGGCATTTTCTCTTGTCTTAACATGTTTGGCCTGGAAATGTGTATGTGATATGGCTGCAGGGGTGTTGGTTATAGCCATAGGACATAGGGTTGTTGGTTGTAGCTGTGTTGCCTCAGGACAACAGCGAAACCTGCAAATAAGTTTTCTTTTGTTTCCATTTATTTGGGGCTTGGCACAAGCCCATTAGCAGCCCAGGCAGGGCTTCCAGCGCCAGCTGGGGATAAGTAGGGAGCATCCAGGAGCAGGGTGCCCGAGGGCAGAGTGATTTCCCTACTATGCTGCAAGGGCAGCTTGGGTTCCCGTATTGTGGACATGGAGCAGGACCGTAGGCAGCTACAACAAATATGGCCGGTGGCAGGGGTGCCTGGCCAGACACCCCTTGGAAAACGGGCAAGCCTTGCAGATGCATCACAGGGTGGATTACACAGACCAACTCAAGAGCTGGAAAATTGTTCTTTGCGAGCTTTCGGGTAGAAGCACTCTTCTTCAGGCAGATCTCTCCCTCTGCCTGAAGAAGGGTGTTTCTACCCAAAAGCTTGCAAAGAACAATTTTCCAACTCTTGAGTTGCTCCAATAAAAGATACCATATTTACTCAAAGAGCCTTGTCTGCCCATGGGATATGGCACAAGACAGTGCTGTGGCATGCTACCTGCTGGACCAGATGCTGTGTAACCACCTTTAGTGTGGTGCTGCACACACCACTGTCGGCCCTGAAATGTATGAGCTGACACACCTTCCTTCAGCAGGGAGTGGAGGTGGAGGTGTGGAAGACAGGCTCATCCTGGCAGGGGTCTCCAGTGGGGACCCACTCAGCCTGGCAGGGAGTCTGTGTGCCACCAACTCTGGGAACATACCCACACAGAGGGGTCAGACGAGTGGGAGAGAGCTGGGGGTGGCTGATATATTTGTGGATCAGGCACAAAATTCATTTTGTGGTTGGAGGTTTAAGGGGTGCTTGTTATGTTGGCAGGTAGAAGCTAAGGCACTGTAGTTAAGGCTCCAGCTTTGCCTTACAGAGCAGCAGACCATGTGTCTGAGTGTGGAACCAGGCATCAGGAGCCAGTCTTAGGGGCTGGGTGTAGGGCCACAGAAGGAAGACACGTCTCAAGAACTGGAAGTGGGGCCTGGAGAGGCTGAAACTGTAATGCCCGCTGAAGACTGGACTCCAAGGCCCGATCTAGGATTTTGAAAAGAGCTAAAAATAGTGTATAGGGGTATGAAACCAGACACCAGGAGTAGCTAAAAGATGACAAAATTGCCAAAGATAGCTTCATTAATGGAACAAGACCATTAAAAGGAAGAGAGGGTGATAAATACCCATGGCACATTTGTTAAGAATGATGTTTAGGTTATTATATAAACTGCGAGAGGCTTCCCTACTATCAGGCACTTTTGGAAGTCAGAGGGTATATGGCTCGTTGAGAAGGATGCTGCTCTTGAAGGGAGCAGCCCTTGGTTTCCACACTGGTGCCTTTTCCTACTGGGGCAGACACTTCCGCTCTCCATTCCCCTCCGTCCGTTTTTTTCAACAACTATTAAATGCAAGCGGAAGTAGCTCAGTTCTACAAGGGAGAGTGCTCTGATCAGTCATGACTTTCTAGCCACCTCTTTTGTGATTCAGATGCAAAAGCACCTCAAAAATGGACAGACACACACTGCTGCGTACCTGCTTGGCTAGCACATTGCCTACTGGAAATAATTAGTAGGTCCCCGCGTAACGAGTGTCGCTCTTATGAGTGTTGCTATGACGCTACGATGTGACGGTGGACGCGCTCATTGCGGGGACGCTCGGAGCCTGGGACCCCAGCAACGAGAGTGTCCTCTGCACCTGCTGCGTTTCCCACCGCTACGCCATGCTGATGCGCTGCCTCATGGTGTCCGACACCATCCGCTGGTCCCGCGACATCTACGTGGAGCACATCACGGGCCACTGCCAGTACATCGACCCCTCCAGACGAGCCGCCGCTGGACCAGACCCAGAGGGCACCGCCGCCTGAACCGCCCCCACGCTTCGCTTCGCATCGAGAGGATTTCGCCGCCACGGACGACCCCCGCCACCCAAAGAGGACCCCCGCAATCGGACTTTATGGACTGAGACGCTTTCTCCGAGCCACTTCCTCCAACATTGTGGACCACTGTAACGGGTATGTGTGTATATATCTCCTTTCTCTCTTAGCGTCGCGACCCCTGCCCCCTTCCCCCTTCCCACATCCCCCCACCCTCAGGCTTAGTTGGCGAACATTGTATCGCTTGTAACCTAGTCGCGTTCCCCTCCTCTCCCCCATCCCTCGATTGTTAGTCCCTCGCTCGGGCGCTTTGTATTTCCATCTCAGCTTTGTCATCTTTTTTCTGGATTCCCCATCCAAAACATCTACTACTAAAAGTCAATCATGGGAGTGGTGGAGAGGTGTTGAAAGATTTAACATTTCTTGCGCTGGCCAGGTGTGAATCCATTCCACGTGCTTTGGGCCATAGGAAGTTTGCTTCCAGTGATGAGGTTAGCGTGGTTCAGTGCTTATTTAAAGGCTAGGATGGGTGTTTCTGGAAAGATCTCCTTAAGAATTGGATCTTCTTCTAGCATGGGCTGCAATTGTTTGGGGATTTTCTGTATAGGTTCCAGGGAAGGATGGCGTCATAAGTAATGACGTGCACTTCATGGGGCTTTTCTTGTTGTACTGCGGTAATTCTTCGCATGGTATCTGGGTGGCTCTTTCAAAAGTGCGATCTCTCTCTCTGGAGGAGTCTCCTTGTTGGGTGAAAGCCCTTTTGATCTTTATGAAGTGATAATTGCAGGTATTCTCCTCAGTGCAAATTCATGGTATCGGAGAGCTTGGCTGTATATTACAGCTTTTTTGGTGTGTTTGGGGTTGTGGCAGGGCACTGGATGCCACTCGGAGGGAGCCAGGCACGTGTGAAAGCCCCAGCAGGTGAGGTTAATGCCCAGTAAGGAGTGAGAGGCTGGCATCTGGGGTGAATCAGGAAGACTCCCGTGAGTGTTGCTGGCTGAGCCTGGGCTGAGGCAGGGCATGAGCCCAGGCTGAGTGCAGTAGCATGGCTGCAGCAACAGAGGAGCAGAGAGAGCAGCACTCACTCTGGGCCATGAAGGTCCAGACACCCCAGAGTAAGGAAGAGATGGCCTGGGCAGTCTGGAGCCAGGCCTTGAGAAGGGCCTGAGCAGAGTAGAGCCAAGGCACTGTGAAGTGAAGAGGGCCTGAGCAAGCAGAGCCAGGCCATGGGGAGGTGAAGAGGGCCGTGTATAGGCACAACCAGGCCACTATGAAGTGAAGAGAACGGCGTAGGCAGAGCCAGGTGTATGGTGGTTTGCTTTTTACCCTTCTGGGTATTGATCATGATGTCTAAAAAGGAAATGTTGGTGGTGTATTATTCAAGAGCGAGTCTGATGGAGGGGTGATGATTATTGAATGTGTGATGGAAATCAATCAGAGGCTGCAGGTTTTTGGTCCTAATGATGAAGATGTCATCTATATTTCTAAGGTATGGCATGGGTTTGATGGTGCAGTTCTTGAGGAATTCTTCTTTCAGGTGGGTCATAAATAGGTTGTCATACTGGGGGGTCATTTTGGTGCTCACAGCTGTGTCTATGGTCCGAAGGAAGTGTTGGTTGTTCAAACTGAAGTTGTTGCATGTGAGGATGAAGTGTATAAGTTCAGCAATATCTTGAGGTCTGTACTCTGAGTGGTATGTAATCTTTCTTTTGTAGCTATGCGAGGTGGGCTTGGATGCCATCCTGGTGTGGGACATTGGTATATGAACTGACAACATCCATGGTGGCTAGGAAGGTCTTGCTGGAAAGGTGGTCTGTATTTATAAGTTTTCATAGAAAGTCTGTTGTGTCTTGGATAAAACTTGGTCTTTGGGTGACAAGAGGTTTTAGGATGGATTTGATGAAAGTCCCTTGATTGGGTAGTGGAGGAATCAGGGTCTAGAGTTTCTTTTGTGGTTCAGATGGAAATAATGTGACCAGGACTGATCCAAGGGTAATTGGTGCCCTAGGTGAACTGTGTATCTTGGCACCCCCACAATTTCCAATATAAAGGACAATAAGAAGTCTAGAATGAACTTTTATACATACTTATTTGATATTTGGAATGAACAATAAAACAACTATTTTTATTGATTGTTTCACGCTTTTCATTAACCCTAACACAATTATACTGCAAAAACTCTAACAGAATTTATTATAGTACATGTACAATTACAAGAAAATCCACACGAACATTTGTGTAAAAAATTAGAACTTTGTGTTAAAGAACTTTTCTGAATTTGTGAAACAGAAAACACAAAAAGCAATGTTTTCCAGCTATTTCATGTGTTATCAACACAGTGGCCAGTCCAATAAGTCTCTCTTGCAGCATAGAAGAATTAAGGTATGCCTTTTTCAATTTTAGCTTTGAGAAGCTACACTCCCAACTAGCAACAGAGACAGGGAGAGTCAAGAGAATGTGCAAAGCAATGAAGATGTTGAGAAAACTGTCTGTCAGGATGTACTGACATTTATTTGTTACCATAAACTGAGGTGTAAGATGTTTTGGAAGTCAAGTTCACTGCACAAATCTGCAGCATCAGTACAATTGCCATGCTGGAATGCTGACTCGAGCTTCAAGCAATGTTCCCCTGTGTGTTTTGATGGCTTATTTTGCAAACTGCGGACATCAGAGAGGAAACCAAAGACTGAATCAAGCCACTGTAGCTGTTCAAATTGCTCTTTATTGCAGTATCAAGGACTGCAAAACAGAAGTTTAGTTTGAATTTTTGTTTTGGGTCCTGAACTAACTCATCTTTTGCTTCATATGTGAACTGCTGCTTCTTTCTCTGAATGTGTACTGGCTCTGGTTCAAAGTTCGTTGGTAGCTCTAACTCTTCAGCAAGCTCATGAGCAGCTACCAGTGTCTTTTCAAACCCTTTATCGCTCCTGCGTTCCTCCAGAAACTTTTTGGTTTGTTTCGGTTGCCGGACAGCAGAATGTATGTCAAAGTCCTTTTCCTGAAGTTGCTTGCTAGTGAGGTGGATCTCAAAAAGGATGTTATACCACAAAATGAATGAAACCATCAATTTGAACTTGGAAAGGTCATTTGCAAGAGCTTCTGCATCAGCACATGTTGTATTGCCAGATGATCCTGAGAGGGTAGTATCATCAGAAATGTCAATTAGTGCTTGATAGATATTGCCAGCCTCATAGTGAAGAGGCTTCAAGGCATCAGTTTGACTCTCCCATCTTGTTTCATTCAATGGTTTCACTGTTAGAGAAGGCACGTAGTGACTAAGAACTTCCCAATTTGTGTTGAATCTGGAAAAAACACACAAATGCATTGCACTAGGTCAAAGAAAGTACTTGCCTCCAATCAACATCTGGCAGCATTATTAACAACCAAATTCAGAGTATGTGTACTGCAAGGAACAAAAGAGGATTAATTTCTATTATTCTCCTTTGTACACCATTATCTTTACCCTTCATATTACTCCCATTGTCACAGCCTTGGCCACGTAAGTTCGCAACAGATGACGACGCTCCTTTAAGCTCTTGTAGAACGCTTTCAGTCGTAAAAACACCAGTTGTCTCCTTCAATGGTGCAACCCCCTCAAAATGTTCCTTTCGGATCACTTCAGCATTACCCACAGCTGCAGATTTTGCCATATCTATGAAGTGAATGATCGCTGTCATCTGCTCAACGTGACTGACAATCAGGGCTTGGGTCTAGGTGGCAGCTGCCCAGGGAGGGGACATTCCCCCATACCCTGCTCTCTGGGCTAACTGGGAGCAATTTGCCTTGGTCAGCTGTCTACACATGTGCTACTTGTTGGGGCAATGGAACAGTAAGATAGGAGAAACTACTGAAGGCCACAGATGGGCACGAAAAAGGAACAAGAAGTAGCAAGAATATGCTGTGCTTGTAACAATCCTAGCAATGCTTAGCAACCACAAGAAATTGCAGGTAATAACTGACTTGCTCAACCACAAATTGTATTAGGGACTGACTGAGTCCAGAGACTGGACAGAGGCTGTTGAGATTGCAGTCTGTCACAGGTCCATCAAGGCTGAAGAGAGCCCTCTCTGCTGAATGGGAAAGGGATGCTGCACGTGGCAGCAGAATTCAAGACCGCCTGGGCTAGAAGCAAGCTGGAGTGTGGTTGCATTGCAGCAGAAGTGGAGGTCAAGGGACCTGCCCACCACCTCAGAAACAATACTGATTCCCAAGGGAGGTGGAGAAAACAGTCGTTGCCCTTCTTGATCAGAATGTGCTTCTAGAAACACAGTCTATATGTGCAGTATGGACCTTCAGGACGGCAGATGGGATAACCTGGTGCCTTCCCAATTACTGCACTTTACAAAAGGTAACCCCTGTCATTGCTCGGGTGGTAGCACAGTATCCTGAACTCATGGTGGCAGTTATAAATGGCACTCCATGGTTTCCAGTGATCAGTCTGTCAAATACATTGTGTGTGATTCCATTGCACAACTAATCGTGGCATAAATGTACCTGTACTTTTCGGAACGGACAATACACATTCACCCAATTGCCACAAGGGTATCGCGGCGCCCTTGTGATCTGCAATAAATATGTGAATCAGATGCAGGGTGCACTTTATGATGAAGATATAGTAATTTATCTCATACATAGCTGGTATTTGGATCACAGGCACTAGGGAACATGACTGCCTAGACCAGATGAGAAGAGTCCCGGGGATAATCAAGAACACCGGATTCAAAAGCAATCTCCAAATAGCGTAGTTAGTCACCCAGAAGGTAAAATACCTTGGTTTGGAGCAAGGAAACAGTCCAGAGCAGCAGCATATAGAGTTAATGTGCAAGTTGCCTGCACCCACTGACATGACCCCATTAAGATCTTTCCTTGGTCTAACTGTTTTTCTGTATCAGTTTATTGAAAAATTCACAGAAAAGGTAGCACCACTATATGATTTATTAAGAAAAGGCACGCCATGGCAATGCAATGATATGCACTTTATAGCAGTGAAGGAATTAAAGATTGCCCTCATGAATGCACCAGCACTTGTGTGTCCACAGACTGATAAACCTTTTGCATTAGAAGTGGTCACCATGGTTAAGAGTATTAGCGCAATTGCACGTTAAGACTTCAGCACAGAAAGGAAGCCGGGTGCTTGAGCTCCCAGCATGCTCAGCACAGCAGGGCAAGAATTCACCTGGAGTGAAAACAAAGGTGCTTGCTCTCGTCTGGGGTCTCCAGGACTGGAGTTTTTTAATCAGCATGGAAGCGGTGATACTGGGAACAGTGCATGCCCTGTCATATACATTTTATCTGGCAGAAGCAAAGACAGAGGGTATTGAGCCCACATTTGGCAAAATGAACCATAGTACTTTTAAACAACAATGTGCAAACACAAGTCACAGAAGTGGAAACAGTGATGTCTTATGGCCTAATTATTAATGGACAAGAACACAAATGTCCCTTACCAATCACCGAATCAAGTCCAGAGCCGAGACGGTTTCAGGGAGGGGTGCAATATAATCACGATATTCAGAATTACCACATTTGTGGGAAGCCATGCACAGCCACAAGGGAAGCCCTAACAGCGTCCTTCGGAGCCCACAGTGCCATTTCGAGAGAGGTGGGGAGTGGTGTACCAATCTGGAGGTGGGGGAAGGGAAGAGAAATGTCATTTAGGTTTTGCTGAGTAATTATTGCATTAGTTAATACAAGGGGTTAAAGGCAGGAATTCATTGTCAGCCCCCTCCAAGAAAAGTCTCACCTGGATGTCTTAATCAAATAAGCTTCTTTCCTAGCATCCCTTTAACAGAAGTGGTTTGAGCAGAAACTCCTGCCCCAGCTAATGCTGTGAGGGGTTGGGGGCAGGCGGGGCGGGGGAGGGTGTCTCCTGGGTTCTCCCTGGTACCTGCCGCACAAATCCCATCCTCAGAAATGCCACAAAATTGGCATCCACCTGAGGTCAGAATTGCACCAGTTCATTTCAAGTGTGAAGCATCAAACATGGCTTATATGACTAGCCACAGACTGCCTCCAAATAGCAGCCCTGGGTGCTTTGCACAGATCATGCCAGAACAGCACCCCCCGAAAAAGCTTGTAGCCAACCCAAGAGCCATGACAGGAAATAACGGCAAGTGGCTTAAATCAAACACTTGACCCGATGAGCAGAATTGCTACCATTCATCTCAGTATTTGTTTCATTTGGACTGAAAAAAGCAGCCAAGTTGAAAAAAGGCTTGACTTCATTTCTTTATTTGAACAGCATAATTTTAGCTTTAAAATGTTTTATATATTGTAGAGAAAAAAATGACATGGACTTGTCACTGGATCAGTTTTTCAAAAGAGCTTAAGAAAATGAGGTTTTCAAAGTCCCAGTCAAGTCCCATTTAAAAATGACAGGATTCAGAGCACACTTTAAAAGCCCAGCCACACCAGAGACCCTTCCCTCAACCCCCTCTTTCCTTACGCCCCCCCGCACAGCCCAAAACATTGAGCAGCAGCAGATTTTCTTCACAAAGTGTTTTTATTGGAGACCCTTTTAGTCTTGAGGTTTGTAATGCTTAAATGGCCAGATTTATTTTTTATGGAATGAAGAGGAAACAGGAGGTTACGACCAAAAGGCAGGTGCCACCGATGTTCAAAGGAAAGACAGCATGAATTGAGGGAGGGGGATCAGTGTGAGGTGATCCCACACAAACATATATAGCTTTGCCGGGTGTGGTCCATGTACACGACCTGGGAGTTAAAAGGGAATTAGTGGACAGGCTCCCATTAAATTAGCAGAAAACTAGTCATCCAAATTCCTTAAAACAACTTGAAAACCTCAGACATGCCTTAAATAATGTTGAGTGGGAAAAGAGGGAACCCACACGCCATATACAAAGTGGACTTCCTAGAATAAATTCTGGATGTAAAGTAACTCGACTACTGTTAATCTGAATTCTTGGTTCCCCATTTAGTTCTCATTCATATCTACCAGCAGTGGCCAACCTCTGTGTGTGGCACGTGGTAGATCAGCAGGGAGCACAGGGCAGGGAGCAGAAACAAAGGGGCAGAACTGGAGTGGCACTCGGGGAGCACACAGGCTTCATCCGTGCTATGTACGGCTGCCAAAATGTTTGGCTCCCACAGATATCTACAGTCATGGAGCACTTTAAAAGACCTACAAAGAGATGCATTTTAAACATGTGGTCCAACCTTAATTTGCTCTACTGTGGACACCCGAAACTCTCAGACAGCAGTGGATTAAATTTGAGATTTGCAAGAGACCATCAGAAAATGGTATTTAACTACTAACCGCTCCAAAAAATAGAACTCCAGGCCACTACTGACTACAACTGTTCAAAATAAAATGATTCAACTTCTCCTTCCTTTCTTTTTTCCAAAGAAGAATGAAAACTGTCTCAAATCCTTTTACTGCAGTTTTATTATTCTGTTTCTGAGTGCAGCCCCACCCTTATTTTAAGGACCCAGTGTAGCACAAATTGGAAAGGAGTGAACTTTTTAAAGTCTCCAGTGTGGCAGAAATGCCACTGTCTGTGTCTCTCTCCAGGAATCTGTCCCTGTCAGCTGGGGACACTGGGGTCAAATTCCTTAGGGGGGGGGATTTTCCTTGCTGCCTAGGTGACAAAAGCCTGGCACCCAGGGTGTGGTCCCTCTGGTCACCTGAGTGGGGAGAGGGAAAAGCCCCTGCTCATCTGCCCAGTGAGTAGGGTCCCTTACTCTGTTACTCTCTAACTTATAGCCTCCAGCATTTCATGTCTAGGCAGTGCTCATCCAGAGGTTGTACCCCAACTCCCGCATCTGCCCCTTGGTTTTCTCACTTGCGGCGCCTATAAACATGCAGCACAGCTGCTTCAACGCACTGTAATTACAGCGTGTGGGAGTGGACACAAGTCTGGTGCAGCATGGAAACCACCAGACTCCAGTGTCATGTGTATCAGGGTCCCTGCACTGAAACCTGGTGCTGGGGGTGGCTTAACTAAAGCTCTTCCAATGAGCTGTAGTTAAAGAGCCCCCACCACCATTTTTCATTGCCGGGACACTGATGCCCGCGATGCTCCAGGAGTGTAATTATAGAAGATCTCCGAGCCACTCTAACAAACGCGCCGCCCCCGCACTCCCAGGCACATGTAGAAACTCCCTGGGTTTCGTCACCCACCCTGCCGCGCAGCTGACCCTCCCCACAGGGGCTCTGGCAGAACTGTCCCCTCTCCGGCCAGACTCGTCCCCCATTGCCCAGGATGGGGGGCTCTTGCCCTGTTCCCTCCAGCCTCCGGCACTGGGCACTGTCAGGGATGGGGTACGGGAGATGCTGGACTACACGGCGAAGGGGCTGCTGTGGGTAGGGGATAAGCCCTGTGGGTGGGGAGGGTGGGGCAGACCATGACCTCATAGAGACGCATTGGTAGGACACCAGGCATTGGGCCAGAGTCAGTGACCTCACAGAGGGCTGACATCAGCCTGCAGGGCACGGCCCAGAGCTCCGGGCCAGAGGCTCAGACCCGAAGAGACCTTCCTGGTGGCAGGTCTCTCTGGCTGAAGCTCATCCAGGTGAGGGAGAACCTGATTCCTATTTCTGGTCCCAGGGCCCCTCTCTGCTCTGCCCATCCCTCCTGCCCCACAGGGGCCACCCCAGAAACTCTCAGCGTTGGGCAAGTGGTGCATGGGGCCCCTCTCTGCCTGGTCCCCAACCTTCCTCGTGGTTAATGAGTCCAGGGTTGTGGCCCTTCTCAGTCACAGTCTGTAATTCAGGCCCAGGTACACAGCAACATGGGAGTAACCTTGGTGTAAAAGCCAGCTGTGAGCTCTGCCACATCTCAGCCAGGTCAGTGTTTGGGCTCAGGACAAAATATCCAGTTGTGCCCTTTTGATGGGCGGCGAGCTTTGATCCCCATCTTCCCCTGCCGCTCTGCCTGTCTGTGCAGCTGCCTGTCACGGTGACGTTGGGGCTGCTGCACTGAAAACCAAGGGGCTCCACGTCTCCAGCACTGGGGACCAAGCGCAGACCCAACAAGAGCTCCCCACCACTGCCCTGCCTGCCACCAGGGCCTTTCCTCCCTCCTCCACTTCCCCCGTCCCTCCCATGCCTGCCGCTCCCCTCTTCCTCCGCCTGTTTCTGCAGAGCAGCTGGGCTGTGCCTGGCGGGCTCTGGGGGAGGCAGAAAGGACTGGGGTCAGCCTCAGGGTCCTTCCAGGGAAGCTGCAGCGAGTGGTAAGGCCCAGGGGCAGGAAGGGGCCGGGGGCAGGAGCAGGAGGGGCTTGAGGAAGTCAAGCGTGGGGCTAGGGACTCAGTGTGTCTGAGAAAGGCAGTGCAAGGGAGAAGCAAGGGGGACTTTTGGAGGTGTCTTTTATTGGACCCGGTGTCAAATTTGGGAGCAATGTTAGAAAGGGCACCTGGTCCCCAGAGACCTCTTGAACGAACCAAAAAGAGTGTGACTGGGAGAGAAACGTGACAGAAAAGATAGAAATTGAAGTGGGGAATACTTTCCCACCTATACAGTTGGTCCAAGAAAAGATGTCCCTAAAATCACCTTGATCTTTGCATGTTGGCCAGACCATCATGGCGAGAACAATACTCCAACCCTACTGGGAGGAAGGATACGGCTTTTACTCAAATGGGACAGACACAGCCAATCATGGGGCAGAGCATGTGATGCTAGGGGACAATGGCCAGGTCGTTACTGAGCGCAGGGTGACTGTGGTCCAATTCCATTCCATACAGCCAGAGAGGAAAGGTTAAATCTGTAATTATATGGCCATCACTTGTCATCACATGATCAGCTAATCCCCCCAAGTTGAAGATAATGAGGAATACACCTGATAGGAGTAAAATATTACAAAAAACACAAATGGAAGTGAAGAATCCTAAGCTGTGACCAATGTTACTACCCAGTCCCAATGCCACATGGGTCATTTCTGATGCTACGGCGCAGTAGCAAACGAGCCCATCAGCGCTGTGTCACCATAGCAATGAACTATGGCAACACAGCATCTCGTAAAGCCCAGGCCACACACTGGAGGCATCACAACCAAAGTCTGCACCTTGGGAGGCAGGGACAGCAGTGGGCTGGGCTGGATGCAGCAGCTGTGGCAGCTGTGCTGGCAGTGGTGGTAATTGTGTCAGAGCCTGTGTGCACATGGGGAGCAAACGCTAAGGACCACAAGCACCATTGATCCTGGCCTTGCCCAGCTGGGGCACTCCGCTCTACAAACGTACGACAACGGTAACATCCGTGTGCATGTAACGTCCCAGGTTTTGAATATAGCACCTGGGAAAAACAAGTTAACTCACATGGCACCAAATAGGAACCAACAGCAATAATGGGTTGTAAAGGTCAAACCCTGCCAAAAAGGTTGGAGCAGAAGTTATATGAATGAACTATTTACATGTTTCTTAGGAGATTAAGCCATGGTTCACACAGACTATGGAAAACTCAAAATTTTTTCATACGAAAACATTTGATGGATGGACCAAGAAAGAGGCAGTGCAAAATGAAACACCTGCTTCCTAAAGCAATGGAGGGTAGAAACAAAGCCAAGCCACAGTACAATTTTTATATCTGTATATGTAGATCTATATAGATCATATATACCTCAATGAGGTAATCAGTAAATGGCTAGAATCACTGGTAGCCAATGGATTTGCTGGCAATGCTATTTCAGATTTCATAAAGGAGGTGATGACGACAGCCCCAGTCTAACTACATGCACACGCTTTATTTCAAGCATGTCTGTGACTCCAGGGCGCTGCTTCCATGCTTGTTTCTTAGCAAGCTGCATCAGTGTTTGCAGGAGCAGGGCACGACACAGAAGGAAACGACCCTGTCTGTTTTTAAACGTGATGAGCAGAGTTGTGTAATGCTTGAAGGTCCTGATCTCCTCTTAGACAAACTTACTTTCAGTATGAATCACCAAGAAAAGACAGCACGTTACAAACCTGTTTCATTGGGGAGATAGTTCTGCTTACTTCAAACAAGATCGCCCTAAAAAAGGCATGCTTGGAAACTTCCTTTCATGGATCAATGTCCAGGGAAGAGTGCTCGGTTCGGAGGAACAAGTCCAAAGCGAAGGGCAAATGCCAAGGCAGCTTCAAGTCCCCGAGCTTGTACAACCCACATCGGGGGGCATCAGGAAGCCAAGGTGCAAGTTTTGAGCCCTTCGGTTTGCACAAGCACTGCAGAACAGGCTGATTCTCACATGTTTGTTCGCAGAGACCTAACAAATAGGAGAGGTAGCTTAGCTCATAGGATAGCAGCTTTATTAGCAAAAGAAGTTGCCAAACCTGAATTTTAAGCCAGTGCAGAGGACAAGACATTGCCTACTTCATCTTCAACAACTCCCTACTGATCTTGGGATGATAGAGATGACACCAAAACCAACTTTAAACCCAAGCATTCCTGTGGTACCCATGACATTTGTGGAAGAAATATTAAGCAGATTCCTGCCAAAAGTCTTAAGTTCAACTGATGGCAGCAGCTCAAAGTACAAAAGACGTTTATTAAGAGCTGAAGTGAATGAAATTGCTGAGATCCATAAATGGGCCATGGAGCAAGGCCTGTCCATGCATAAGATCAGCCTTGTGGCAGCTACAGATGAAGAACCACATCGACACCCACAACACGAAGAAGCAGTTAATAGACTTGCTCTTTCTATTTCCAGGAATATTGTACAAAAATCTGGATCTGGGGAAGATCTTTATGATGATGTCCCAGGTTGTAGTGCTCCTTTCCCTCGAGAAGTGGCTACCATAATAATTGAGGATCTCCCTGATTGCCCCCATCTACAGGCCATTAGTGACAGTCCGCCAACACCAAGTCAGCATGTGATGAGCTCAGACACAATCGCTGACCAGGCTCTTTCCCAAGTGTCTGTTAGTGCAGAGCCTAAGAGAGGTGCAAACGAGACCCCAACAGAGACAGAGGAGCTGCCAGTGAAAATAATCCCTCGTGTTAGAGTCAAACATGGGCCCATTGCTTCAGACTTGGGGTCTGATTTCTTATGAGTCATTTACATAAGAACTGAACCACTGGAGGAATGGCAAGAAGCATTTGTTGCTCAAACCGGGGATTGTCTAGGAGACCCAAGAGCACCTCTGGCTGGGAAGTGTCCTGAAGATGCAAGACTGAGATGTGAGGCACAGAGTCAAGAAGACAGTCATTTCTCTCTGGTTAGCACAGGATAACCAGGTGTAAGACCAGGGGAGGCAAGGGGAAAGAATAAGGCAGGGGCCGTCCTGTGTTGTGAATGCCGTTTTGCTTCTAACTGGATCTTTTGTTAAGAAGCTCATGTGGCATCGAAAGCCCATTTACTCTGAATGCAGAATGCTCTTCTAAAGGTGGCGGACCATCTCCTAGAGAGCCTGCACTGGGCCATCATCGTGGAGGACCTTTGGTAGCTGGGAGTCTGCGTTAGTGGTCAGTACACCCACTGATCTTGAATCTCCTCTCTTTCCAAGCAAGCTGTCTGGGGATTAGATGAGGGCTGGGATCCCTTGGGCTAAGCACATGGACAGGGCAGCTACAGCTCTCTGCTTTGCTTACTGATGGCACAGACTGGTTCAAAGGCAGCTGCTCTTCACGCCAAAGGCAGGTGCCCAAAATAAGGGCATCAGACATGGAGTGTCAACTAGGCAGTGAGTGCAGGTAACTCAGACCCAGTTTATTTAGCAACCCATGGGATTGAGTAGTTGGGTCTCATCACAACACCAGGGTTTCTGTCTGGAGTGAGGGAATGGACCAGTTTGTGACAGGCATTTCACGTGTGCATTGATTAAAAGCAAACAAAAACAACAACTCACAAAAAAGCCCAACAAAGACTTCATTTGCGATCTTGCTTGAACCCTGATCCAAGAAAAGACTTAAGTACAAACATCCAGCCGGAGTCAATAGAAGTGGTCACCGGCTTCAATGATTTACAATATTTGGGCCTAGGACAAAGACTCTCAGTATTTGCATAACTTGAAGCGGGAGCTAGTGACCAACTGGAATTAATGCACCTGCTTAGAAAGATGCATTTCAATGCCTTCCTGAACTGGGGCCTAGAAGAAGTCTTTTGAAAGTAGACTGGAAACAATACTTGATACACATCGTGGCTCCTTAGCGTTTAAGACCAAACACAAGTTGAAATGCAACCAATGGGCAAAACAGGAAAAAATTGAATTTCTGATTATGTGCATGTGAGAAGTCTTCCCGGTCAGCCCCACAGCGAGCAGTTGCTCCAGACGGTGGCTCTGGTGCTTACCAGGAGGCGCCCATTGATTCAGATGGAGCTGCATGGCAGTAAGGCATAATACAATATAAGGGTGAGAACCCAGATATGGGGCATGAGCCATGAAAGACCCCTGGGCCCTGCCAGCCTCCTCTGCGTCCTGACTCCTGACTGCCAGAGGTGAAGGGCTCCATCACCAGGCTTGTCTGTGGTTCTCCGTGGCCATTAGCATTCAGCCTGGGAGTTCGGGGGCTCTTTAGCCAGGATCACAACATGCTAGAAGTGCTCTGCGAGCTCCCCAGGACATACAAACATCCTGGGCCATTGTCAGGCCTCCAGCTGTGGGTCCAGTCCTGCCACTCCCCTGCAGTTCTGCAGCGTCACTGGGTCAATCTTCTCTTCGAGCTGACCTGCTCCAGTTTGCTCCAGCTCAGTTTGATCCATCCGCCCTGTGAGCAGCCCCTTATCAGTCTAGCTCTTTCAGCTGTGGAAGAAATCAAACTTCGTGTTGTGGTTGAACCAGAAGTGACTGAGCCAGCTTTTCTTTATTTAGGGCTACACTGTGATCACAGGGAGGATGCCATTCAGCAAGGGGAATCACCCACTTGTCTGTTTCAAAGGATTTCTCAGACTCTCTAAGTTTACAAGCATATTGATACTTAAGACAGAGAAAGAGAAAAAATATATGACCGTGGAGAAACAAAACGATAGTAAATCACACAGACATGCAGGCAGTTTACTAAAGAAAACATCTGTGTACAGGGTAATATATCTAAACAAGGCATGCAGGAATCCTCATCTCAGAACATGTAACTGAAATAAGCATTTGTAAGAGAAAAAGGCAATGCATTCATAAATAGCAGATGACCCTCTTTTTCTTCCCCCTAAAATTAAAAGATCGCCTCTTACTGACAGTAAGTGACATGTACTCCTCACTGACAGTAATGTGTAACCGCAAAACCAGTCTAAACTAGCCCAAGCTTGCTCTGAACCGTGTTTTGTAATTTTGTAACGGCAAGGGAAAAAACCCGAATGTAGCAATGCAATGCTTAATGTATAAATACCAAGCTGTAAACTCAGTTCGGGGGGAACTCTCTGTCTTTGTGACACTGGGCAGCCCCCCTCTGCAGAGAAATAAATCATCTTGCCGATACTCCCTCATTCTCTGCCTAATTGATTGCGGCTAGGAATGAGCCCAGCAAAAGGGATGAGATCAGTGCTCCTCAGTTTGAGCATATCCTTTGGTGTATGGGTGCTACACAGTAGCTGATCAAATTTCCCCAACACAGTATCAGCACTTCTGGTCTCTGTCTGTTTTCCTAGTCAAGCAGGCCAGAAGCCCGACTAAATTTACTACTACACAGCAAACAAGCAAAGATCCCCCGGGCTGTGCACACTGTGGTTTTCCTGCTCTGAAAATATTCATTTGTCTTCCTTTAACAAAACCGGTCATTGCACAGTCCTGAGTTTTCTGGGTGCTCATCTGGAGTTCATAGGATGGATGCAAATGCAAGTCTGAAAGGGGCTTGGTTTAGTTCAGTCTCATTAGTGACCTGTAGGAAACACTGGCTTAGAAAGGTGTCTGAGGAGGTGTCCTTTTCAAAAGCTTTCTCTTGGATTTCAGGCCTTGAGCAGGACCTCATTTGGGAAGGGAGTGAAGCCTGTGCTGAATGTTGTGCAAGGTGTTCAACCCAAGGTGGACCTCCTTGCACAACTGGCAGCCCGCTGCACTGAGAATGAGGAGGGGGAGGAGAAGGTGGAGGAAAAGCTTGGAGCAGAGCAACAGTGGGAGGAAGAAGAGGAGCTGCAGGAGCTCGAGGAGACTGTTCAACTTGAATCGTATCTGTATTGGGGGAGCCCATTGCCCTCATCCATGGACAGTGAACAATACAGGCAACTTTTCTGGCCATACAACAAGAATGGGAGCTGTGGTGGAGTGGGATCATGTGAGGTCTCTGCACAGAGCTGTCCCTGCGTTAAACTAAGGTCAGCGCAAAGGTGCGCAGGTCCTACTCTCTGCTTGCTTGTAACCAGACCTTTTCACTGTGCACCACAGTGGGACCAGACTGTGCCAGTGCCTCTGAGCTTCCATACAAGGCTAATTTACTCTGCTACCATGATACACGCTTCCTTCCCATCCCTGTATCAATCTACACAAGTACAGCTGATGGGAGGATATACTCAGCCGAGGGGCATTGCAGCAAGGGCATCTCAGCTACACCTGCTGTACATCCAGTCCACTAGGATAACTTGAGGGTGGCTTGAGATCCTTTCAGGGCTACCATGCAATATTAGCACATGTAGGAGTGCAAACACGATTCACAGGATAAATCCAGAGATTTCCAATAGAAATCTAGAGTGCTTAAAACCATGCTGGCCTATTGCGGTCCTTCACCGTTCTTCGCAACAGAAGAATTGCTCTAATTAGAATCCCAAACACCATAAGGGTGAAGCAATGCACTTACATGTGTGACCACTACATGGGACTGGGCCGAAGAGTCCACTGCAGAGAGAACTGGGAGATGAAGGGTGTTATCCAAGGCAGTCCAACAGAACAGTGGCAAAGTCGCAGGCAAACTTCCAGCCTCTACATTCCCAGCCGTGTAGTATTTCAGCAGGACAATGTCCTCACCTCAGAGCAGCTAGAGGTGGTCAAGAAGCTATAAAGCGCTATCAGTGATTTTTCATTGTTTTAAAGCACTGACAATGTGCTCGGCCAAAACAGAGTGGAGAACAAGAAACAAAGATGAAAAATACTATTGAAGTGCTAATGTTATGGCCCTTTACTCTTGTGTGTCTCTAAATCCAAATTACGCTTTCCTTTTGCTTTTAGTGAGGGTGTGGAAGAACCATCGCCAGCCCTGGAAGCACAGAGAGCAGGTGAATGTACAAGATCTGCACTTTAAGGGTTTTATTTACTTCCCTCCGTGTCTTTATAATTGGCTATAATTTCATTAATTCTTTCAGTCCTTTAATCTCAGTGACCCATTTGGGTGGTGAAAGACTGTCTCCAAGGCACAGCACTCTAGGGAATAGTTATGCTACCCACATGGGGGATTTCTCCAGAACGGACTTTTTTCTGGCAAAGGAAATCACGTGTTAAAGGGAAGCTCTTCACACCTTCCACATGGTTTTCACTCAGTCAAGCACTTCCCTGAACAAACTTCCACAAAGAGACACTCTGCTAACAGCCTGCAAAATGCATCCGAAGCTGTACCTAATCTGTGGGTTTGAAGACCCAGCTCTTTCATATGGCTTGCTGTGTGGATTGCTGTTAGGACAGCACAATGGGGCCCTTGCGTCCATGCACTAGGTACTATCTCAACATGTTCGAGAGGTAGCAACGACACACAGACAAACCTCCTCTAGAAAAAAGAGAGCATGCGCTGGTTCTCCCCATGCACTGGGCAGGTCTGCATGCTGCGCTGGACAGAATGGCCTGCTGGGCTGCATCCAATCTGCGGGCCACATTTTGCCCACCCAAGTCCTTGTGTTTTGCAGGCTTTTCACCATTCCCTTCAGGTGTAATATCTGCTCTGTAACCTCTACGCAGGGGTTGCCTCTAGCCATGCGGTGGAGTTTGTTTCCGAGCCCAGTTGCTTTACCTCTTACCATCTTTGGCTCCTACCTGCTGTCCCTGAAGTCAAGGGATGTAAGGAGTCAGGACCGAGTGTAGTCCGTAATGCGAGTAGGACTGAGTGCTTTTTCCTAATCTCTATCCTAACTATTGTTTCTTTTACTCCAGCCCATCATATGTATTATGTCCTTAAAAACGAGCTGTTGCCTGTGATGCATGTAGTCTTTTTAGGCCCACTTCTTGCAAACTTGAGCATGTGCATAAAATCATGGACTTCGTGTAAAGTAATACATTACCATAGGAATCCTCATTTAAGAAGGGCATTGTAATCTTTGGCTGCATTGCAATGTAGATCACAAATACAAACGCATCATTACTACTGTCTATGGCATTAGTGAGCTCATTACTGGATGCTGTGTCCAGTTCTCATGTTCACACTAAATGGAGTGCTGAACAACTGGAAAAAGTTCATAAAAGAAATACAAGATTGAACCCTTCCTCAGTGTGAGAGACTGAAGCAGCTCCATCTATTCAACTTAAAAAGAGAGAAGCTTTAGCAGCAAGTTGATCATGGGCTAAAAGCATCCCTATGTAGGGAAGGTTTCTCATTGGTAAAGGCTCTTAAATGTTCCAGCCCAAGGCAGAAGACAATGCAGTAGCTGGGAGATGCAACTGGACAGATTCATTCTAGGAATACAGTGCACATTATTTTCTTGTTACACAACAGGTTATTAACTAAAGGAAGAACTTACCCAGGGGTATGATGAATTGCTCCTCACCTGAAGTCTTGAAACGAAGGCTGGGGCTTTGTAAAAGACAGGCTGGAACATCACCTGACCTTATTTGGGTCCATGCTGCAGGCAGGGATCAGACGAGGTGATCACTGTGGCCTCTCTCTGCCCTACAAATCTATGAAGACTTTGTACATTTGAGGCCTTAGTGCCTCCTCTCTCCTTTCCATCCTTTGGACTGCCCTTCTCTGGACTTCCTCTAGTTCTGTTGTTGCAGAAATTGCTGCGGTTCATTTCTCGGAGGCGAAGAACTCTCAGACACACTCTATTAGCAACACAAAAGGTATATTTGCAAATAGGGTTGGAATGGAAACAAAGGACCACTCCGCCCGCTGAGGACAACTCTCAGCTGGCTTTTATCCTCTCTCTCCTGAGCACGTGTGCAGAAGCAGGAACTCTTACAACTCATTTCCGGTTCATACAAACATATATGTAAATACGTCACTTCATACGTTCCATGTGCATTATAATTAACTACTTAAGTATGCGGGGCGGATAGGCTTATATGCATTAGCTGATCACGCATGCTTAGAAAGCTCTTCAGGTTACCAAAAGTTCAAATCCACTCTTTCTCAAGGACAGGATCATTAAAAATTGCAATTACTCTTATCTACATGAGAAAATGAAGAAAGCATGAAAGGGAGTGTGATTTAGTGTAACAAAGAGATAGTAAATTTGCAAAACAAAGAGAGTGATACCTTAATACAAAGAGCCCTTGGTAGTCTCTCCTCCACCTCCCCCCCTCCCACCAGGGAGAGCTGGCAGCTGTGCTGTTCTAACAACACTATTCATAATGTATTTTTAATAATATTTCTAACACTGTCATCTTGTGACATGCTGGGGGTGAGAACTGCTCTCCCTGCCCTCATTCTAGGTGAGACGTTTTCCCTGTATCCACTCCTCTTTGCAACAGGGTCCCTGCTGTTAGTCCCTGGCTGCTTTGCTCATTCCTTGGGCTCATTGCAGTCCTGGTGCCCAGCAGTGTAGGTGAAGGATACCCGTGCTGTGTCTTCCCTGTGCTCAGGTTGGCCGATTCTACAGGATTTATATGGACTGTCTTTCCTTCTACACAATCTGCTGCTTTAATCTCCCCAATACAGTAGGTAGCTCGGGTCTGTTCCTTTACTGCTGCTCAGAGCAATGCCAAATGGCACATTTCACTGGTCAGGTGCCAGATGCGGGTTGAGCAATACTTCCTGACCCAGGCTTTGCAAGCCCTGTCCCCCCCCGGACACAGAGAGGTGCAGAAAGGAGCTAGCAGAACTCTTTTGGTAGGAACGGAGGGTGGACAGCAAAGGCAGCGGTAGAGCCAGGAAGCATTTTCAGGGGTGACTAGCAAGTGCAGCAGGACTAGGCAGGAAAGATGTGAGCATTGCACAAGGGAGGGGGAAGGACAGAGAAACTGAGGAGATGTTATGAGGATGAGGGAAAACTGTGGAGGCAGTGATGGGACTGAGCTGAGGCTCCCGTATGGAAGACTGTTCCCCACTTGACTTCAGTACGTAGCACAGACGGGGCCCTCATTGTATGCATGGACTTGACTTCACCTGGTCATTCCTGGCACCAGTGGGAACCGTGGCTGGGGGGACAGCCCCACACCACTGCCTGCCCTCGGTGTGCGGCTGTGCAATCCTGAGGAGCGGAGGTCAAACCGGGCCCTGCCTGACTTTTTTTGTTGCACCCTTTCCATGGAACAGTTTGAGACACTCTCTGACGATGCCGGAAAGGAAGATCCTCCTGGACTGGAAGAAATGGGGGTCGATACAGGTACGCACAGGGAAGTCACACTGGCTAAGACTCCAGGTCATGCAGGAAGTCTGTAGCTAAGCCAGCAAGTGACCCACAGCCTCCTAAGTCCGTATTCATTGACCTGCCCAGAGACCGTCACTGCTGCCGTGCCTCCCGTGCAGCACTGAGAGTTGGCTCCTGCCCTCCGAGCACACAGCTGTGCAGCGCTTGGCCGCAGCAGAGGATCCCGTTGAGCTGGGTATCAGTGCCCACCCTCACACACACGTCGTAGCATGCAGGGCTTAATCCCTCTGCTTGTAGACTCTGTTTTGGCCAAGTGCAATGGCTGAGTGGTTACAAGCCTGGCCTGGAAACCTAACGGTGTTTCCCTGTACGAAATCAAATCCTGTCCATGTGGTTCTTGAGGAAGGGCATTGGACCAAGTGACCTTTGGAGACCCTTGCTTTCTTCTTCCACTTGAAGTGACTGCTCTTTTCTCCACAGCAGCTACTGCCAGTGCTCCAGAAAAACAGGCTTCCTTTTTGAGTGCACTGGCCAGAGCATGATCTCTTCTCTCAAGCTGCCTATCGCATGACAGGAAATGGCAGAAAGTTGCACCAGAGAGTACAGCTACATGTTAAATTGTTTTAGGAAAAAAGGAAAAAAATAAATAGTGTTAGGAAAAAATGTGGTCTGGTGGAGGCCGCCAAGTGCACTTGGTTTGCAACTTGGTTCTCCTGTAGTTAAACGCAACAAAGTGGCAGACAGAGGAGGTGGACAGGAGGCCTACTCCCTGCAAGGAGCCCCCCTCCTCCCTGCGGTGCATTATCCAGGAGCTCAGGTGTGCTCCCAAGCACTCAGCTGTGCCACAGGAGGGGAGCTGGAGAGAGGTCAGGAGCCAGCCCAGCCAGCGGGTCGTGCCACAAGGGCCAGGGATCAACTGGAGGTAACATGGAGGTGCCACCTAGCAAGGGAGGGGAGTTAAAGCCAGCAGATAATGCCATTTGGAGAGGGCAGGTTTCTCCGCCTGGACCCACAGGGTGATCAGGACCCCTGTGATCCCGGGTGCTGACCTCTCACTCTCTGCGCCAGTTCAGGGAACCATTTTCAGAGTTTGTAGCTACTGCGACTGGGGTTTAACCCAAGCAGAAGAGCAGCATGGCATGGGTGCCTGAGGGGAGCAAGCACCCAGGACTGACGACCCATCTGTCTTGGCCTGGCAACAGGGAGAGGTGAAGGGCATGTTGGTGTTGCAGACCCTACTCCCCCTTGGGAGCGCAGGGCCACCAGGGGAGCCGTCAGACTCGCTCCTCCGAGGGCCTGAATCGTCTCTGAACCATCTCTAATTGTGCCACTTTTCCCTCAAGGACTGGAATTGCTCTGGTGCTGGGGCGGGAGTACTGCCAGGGTCGCTGCTGCCCACCCCCAACATTCAAACTTCGGGGGAAGAGCCGCCTGGTTTGGGCTGGCCCCAAACAATGAAGGTTTCTGTAACATGGGCTGCCTGTGCACGTTCATTAGTGCTGTAATTACAGTGGGTTGGAGCAGACGGGGTTCACTGAGCCTGCTCCATGTTCTAAATACAAGCCTGCAGCATTACCTGTATTAAGACCCTGCATATTTAAAAATGGCTGCAGGGCGCTTTAGCTAAACCTTCTTGAATGAAGTTTAAATAAAGCATCCCACAGCTATTTTTTAAAACAAGTTGGGGTGTGACAAGGGGCTAGGGGCCGGGTCCCCTGCTGGCCCACCCACCTGTCTCCATGGGGCAGTCCACGCAGTCTCACCAGCACGACTTAGCCGTTTCCAAAAGCTGGTGGTATCATGTGGGAAGCTGCCCATTCCCAGACCCGATGCCGGGGGTGCTTCTGCAGGTCCAAACCTCCCCTACAGCACAGCCCATGCCTCACAGTTTTTAGCACCTCTGGTGCCTCATAACCCTCCAGTCTGGACCCCAGCTGGATCCCTCCTATCAGGCAGCCTACTCCACCCTCATTCAGGGCTGCCTAGCTCCCTACACTCTCCCCCTCTTGGGTGTGGCCCCTCCAGGACCTTTGGCCCCACGGGCCCTGGTCTCGCCTCCAAGGCCAGTTGGAAACCCCAGGCTCTCAGCTCTGGGTGTCCCTCGCGGTGGGCCCTCAGCCCTTTTGCTCCTACCCTCAGCATTGGCTAGTCGAAGGTACCTCAACTCCGGCTTTTTGAGCATCTAGCCCACTTTTTCACTGGTCCACCTTCTTGGCCATGCTATGGGGTAACCCACATGGATGGTGGGGCTGGGGTTATTAAGGTGCCCCAACCCACCTTTCACTGGGGTGGTCACTGGCTTGGCATTTCCTGGGGACTCCCACGCCACCAGGAGCCCCACCAAGCCACCTGTCCCTGGCAGGGTGCAGTTTTAGGTCAAGCCCAGGACCAAGAGCCTCCTATCCATCCCCATAAGCTCTTGCCCTTCCCTCCTGGATGTTTCTGCCTGGGCTGGCAGCAGCAGACTGCAGCATTTATCTACTAGGGTCTCAGGATGGCTGCTGCCATCAGGCACCTGCTGGATGCCTGACCCAGCCCTTACAGTGGCAGGCACCAGCAGTGGCCTGACACAGGGGGCTTAATACATGTGATGGTGAAGCATTTTAATTAGAGTGGCTGCGCAGGAACCACTCTAATTAAAACTCCCCCCCCGCCCCACCTCTGAGCATGTTTATAGGCAGTCATGATTTCTTTAAGCTCTTGCTTTTTGAACTCCACTCCATCCAGAAGTGGGGACAGTTTCCAGACTGCCGGCCTCCATATGGGCAGGACAGGAAACTCCGATGCCCGCTCCCACAAGGAGCTTGCACTGCCTGGCTGAGGCCACAGCTTCTCCACAATGATGCCCTAGTGTAAGCCACAGGCTGTCGGCTGCTGAGGCCTCCTCCAGTGAGTCCAGTCTCTGCTTATGCTGTTCCTCCTGCACCTCCAGCTTCAGGAGTGTTTCCCACCCCTGCCCAGGCTGGGAAGGGGCTCCCCTGAAACCCCCCATACACATTCTCAGGCCTCTTAGCAAGAATGGGCCTGCCTGACCCAGGGCTCACAGGATGGGAGAAGATGGGAGTGGTAGTGTCTGCACTGGCATTCTCCATCATCCAGGTTACCAGGGCAAGGAGAGAGAGCTGCTGCTTCCTGAGGAGCCCTGACTGCCCGTGTAGCTCAGAAGGCAGGCAAGCGGGACAGGCAGTTAGCCACAGGAGGTTCCTCTGGTGAAGGCTGAAGTTCATTTCATTATAGCAAAGCCAGCCTCAGCTAAGGCCAAAGACTGTCAGCAGCAATGATATCCTGAAAAGCTGGCAATAGTGCAAGAGCAATCCAAGATGATAAAACACTTTGCAGAGGATGCAGTCATGTAACAGGGGAAAGAGAGGTGGGGAATGACCTCGACACCAGTCTCCAAGCGGCCTCTAGCTCCAAATGGCAGCCCCCCAGGAACCTGCACCACGGGCAGCGCAGCAGCCCGTGCTTAGGTGGCACCAGCCGCACCACCGCTGTAGCAGTGCCTGTGCAAGAAGTTAAGCACTCACTTCCCCAATCACCACCACCCCCAGGGCACCAGCACGAAGTTATGTCTTTGGCTTAGGTCTCCTGCATAACTCCAAGTGCGGCACCAAAAGGGGCATACAGATCTCCTGGCTCCTTTGAGTTCCTTAGCCTGCAAGCAGGAATTAGTCAACTCCTGAAGTGCCACAAAGCTAAAACTCACCCCATGATGCTGCTCCTATTATCACCCAGCAGATCCAGCAGGAGATGAGAGAACTAGGAGAGGTTGCTATTTCCTCACAGCAAAGAAACACCAGATGCTCTGTCTCCTGAAGGCCAGGGCTGGGTGACTGATAGGGCCTGTAGGAGGGGAAGACAGGGACTTCTCGGGATAGTGCACTGCAGCCCCCTTCAGCTGTGAAGCATGACTTTCCATGGGAAACTATTGGCTCACTCCTTCCTGGGGCTGTCACCTTCTCACCTGTCCTCTTTCCCATTCCTGCTTGCATCATTGTCCTAAGAGAAGAACTGCAGAGGGATTCTGCTCTTCAGTGAAAACAGCATAAGCCACAATTTCTCTTTGGGACCCCCTGCCTAGATTTCCAGAACCCTGCAAAGGAAAAGATGTAGGGCTACAACGTGGAAACCCCATAGCAGATTGTGTACACCCACTTACAGTTGAAGAAGCTCCAGGAAATACAGGGATACTACTGGTTCACGGGGTACCCACGAGAAGAAACCCTGCAGGAGCCCTGCCTGTGGGGAAAGCTACCTACAAGGCCAGACACTCCTGAGCACACAAGTGGGGGAAGCCCTGTGGGTGCTGAGCTGACAGGGCTGCCGAGGTTCTGTCTTGCTACTTAGTGAGATATCAGAAATACACTGAAACTGGAGGCATCACAACAGTAATCGGACTCACCTTCCTAAAACACTGTCCAGCCCACTATTTCCCTTCCATCCAATCGAAGTTTCTACCTTCTCACTGTCTTCCCGTCCTTCTGCTCCTGCCTCCTTTTTTTCACCTGTTTCAGCTGCTGCTCCTCCAAAAGGAGACAGTGCACAACACCCAACCCTTTTCCAGTCTAGCCCTCAGGAGTCCCCTCCTCATTCCTGCTGAGACTGCTCAGTTTTCATGTCAGACTTCCCCCCAGCCCTACCACCCTCTTCAGCCTGTGCTAGAGCAGTGAGTCCTTTGATGCGATGGCAGTGGGGGGAACACTGTTTTGAAGTGCTAGTGGCATCAAGAGGAGATCGCTGCATATTTCATGACAGTAGTAGTATCCCACAAAATAGGAAAATCAGGCTTGAAGTTCCTTGTATTTCCAAAAACATTAAAAAAAAAAAAATCAGATTCTCCTTCTCTGGCTCTTTTCATCTGAGACTGGGGAGCAGAAGAGGGTACAAACTAGAAATGTTAACTCCTTTGCAATTCAGCAAGATTAAAGACTGACTCCAAAGACTGTTTATGCAACCATGTTGAGCCCTATTACAAACTGTATTGGCATAATGGATCGTTCTGATTTTAGTCACTCCAATTTGTCAGGGTCAGGTCACTTTTAGACAAAGAACCTTAATATAATGGGACAAGGCGCAGCTTGTGCCTGTCACTCAAGGGTGTAGGCAAGCAGCAGAGCAGCTTGCAGACGGCTGCACTCCCAATCAGGAGTCATGGCCAGCAGGAGCCTGCCTGGTTGGGAAGAGGGCACAGCTGTGAGTGACAAGAACAGGCCCTGAGCAGTGGAGCCAGCAGTTTGCCACCAGCAGCCAGGGGAAAATGTTGCTTGGCTGGAGCTGCTGCTCACATAACATCTTGGAGGTACAGGGCAGGAGCTATGGGGATGGGGGAGGCTCCTGATCCTGAGGCATGCCCTAAAATTACACCCTGCTGGGGCTGGATGGTATGATAGGGCTGCTGGTGGTGGGGCAGTCCTCAAGAAATGCCACATCTGTGCCTCCATGGTACATTTGTGAACAAATTAGGGCCTTAAGTGGGAAACCAGAATCTAGGAGTGGAATTATATTTCTTTCTAGTGATCTACATGGCATTTTGGCATGTATACATGTATAAAGTAATACATCCAGGAATGGAACTGCTACCCATGTAATGACTATGTATACCTGTACCAGCAACAACAGGTGGTGGGTGGACAAGGGCTGCCCCATTTCTTAGCTACAACAGTTAAGCACCTAGTGCACTAAGCACATATGGGGACTTCTGCCACCCTCTCACCCAGAGGGTGTGAACCTGGATCTCTCTGATGTTCCTCAAAACCCATTAACCACCATGTCATGGGTCAGACAATATCCATGCCTCTCCCCACCGTTCCTGTGAAAGCCGAGCAGCTGCCAGTTGCATTTTATATAGTGATTTGGGGGAACAAAAAGGATGGAGAGCAATGCAGGAAGAAAGTTGCTCACTCCGAGCTGGAACCAAGGGCCCCTCCTTTTCAGGCCAGCAGCCAGGTAGGTGCCTGAACAACACACCCTGTGGCGTTCTTCCTGGCCCCACAAATCTCCCCTCATAGCTTCCCAAGGGTAAGGTTTTAAAGACGCGCTGGAGAGAAATGTAGCTCCAGCACCTACACAAGTTGCCTTAGATGCACTTGTTGCTAAAACATGAAAAGGCCCTCCTCTTAAGTCTGACAGTGGCTGGTTTGGGGATAACTATGTTCTGGGGTTTTGGATCCTGCTACACATCCAGAAAAGGTACACATGTTTGGCTGGGCATGTGTGAAGCTAGTGTAGAGCCTACTGTGCATGCCCAGTCTGTACATGGCTGTGGATGCACACACTATACAGCCACATGGATGAGACGTAGAAAGGCTCCCAGTGTTAAGAGCCAAAAATGCCTTAACTGACCGAAAACAACTACTTCAATGAGCACAGGGAAATAGAATTGCACCCTAATTCCTCCTGTCTTAGCCACTCTCATGTCTCTTCTGGGCATGAGAAGAAGCTGAATTTTAGACACTAAATAATTTTTTATAAGAAAACTGAGTAGTGGATCCCTAACATGGGCTGGGATGATATAGTTGGCGATGGTCCTGTTCTGTGCAGGGGGTTGTACTAGATGACCTCCTGAGGTCCCTCCCAAGCTTAATTTTCTATGATTCTGTGGCCTACAGAATTTTCCAAATGCGAATCCCTCTCTCAGCATTAGGCAGCTATATTCCACTTCAGTCCCAATTTTGGAGCCTAAATTCTTATGTGATCATTCTTATGTCATCTCACTCTAAGAACTTAATAAATACTGAAACAGATCTCGAGGTTTAGTCCACTGTATTTTCACTATATATGTTTTCAAAAGAAATTAGGTTAAATTCTAGTAGTAAACTACATTATGAACTTTAAAAAATAAATGCATAGGTTTGCATGCAGAAATAGAAGTATAACTATAGAAAGAACAAAGATATTAGGAGAGAAAGTTTTCTTGTTGACTTCCAAGGGGACAAAATCAAGATAGATACGTAGTTGGAGATGGACAGGAAGAGACATCTGACAAATGCAGCTCTAATTAGGATGCTAACAAGTGTACTCAGGAGACGCAGGGCTCCGAGAGGGCTTCTGTGTCCCAACCCTTAAAATTGCAGATTGACATTTTCAACAAGTGAGTATTACTAGGACTATGATTTCATCCTCTCTTAGGTCAGTCACATAGCTCTTACTACTGACATCATCTTAATCTCATTACTAGCCATACGTTACATCTGGTTGTTGGGCTAGGCTCAACGTTATGAAATTTCTTCAACTAACAGTGATTAGCCACATAGAACATAACATGTAAAGGGAGCATATTTGTCCAATCAAAGTTGGGTGCTAAGTGCTATTAAGTGGTTTAGAGCATGATTCAAATTTACCTGGTGGAACTGCAGGGAAGTAATCAGGAGTTTAAATATTCACCTCCCTGCTAGTATTCAGACACTTAAGGACCACAGTCAAGTGTTGGGGACTTTGCCCTTTTTTAGTTTGTATCTTTGTTTTTCTTTAAAAACAAAAGTAAGCCAAGGAAACAGAGACAGCTGCCTTCATCACAAGGATTCCTGGGATCAGTGACACCTTCTTTAGACTTCAAGAGGTAGGTAAAGAACTTCTCACAGCTATCGGATTGAAATGTTGTTTCCTAGCTATCAGGCAGATAGCATAAAAGAACAGAAAATAAATGAACAAATACATTTCTTATACAATTCCTAGGATAACATGTAAGATTGTACAACAAATCTATTTTTTTCTCTAGTTTTCTTAGATTTATAATAGTGGTTGTGCTTAAATGTGTTTATTAGTAACTGGGTGCTTTTGGCACATTGTTATAGTTTTGTGTAAACCAAAAAAGGGTACTCCTGGCTAATCAATACAGAGAGTAAGAATCAATAGAGTGGTATTTTACAAAGTACATAAACACCCCTTGCTTTGGTGCTCCAAAGTCAATTTTGTCTTCTGATTCTTTAAATCCTTTGTGAGGTCTTGGCAATAACTTCATTAGTATTATACTAGGGATGGTTTCATTATCGTTATAAATGAAGATAGAGTTAAATAGATGAACAATTCATATCATATTTTCAGAATTATTTAAGTAGATTAGGTGGTTACATTTTATTGAAACAAATAGAATTAAGACCCAGAACAGAAAAAAAGGACTTAGCTATCTAAACCAGGACTAAAATCCAGGAATCTAGGATTACCCCCTGAGGCCTCACAGTTGCATATGTGGCTTTTTTTCTTTCTGGCCCCATGAATTTGCATTCTTTTCTGTGTAGTGACCCAGGTTTAATAGGACAGCTTTCCCTCCTCAATTTAGACAGCCAAATTCTCCTTCTAGTAACAGGATCTGCAACAAGATCTGAACATCCACCTGAATTCATTGACTTTGGATTGAATTGAATAGCAGTTATTTTAGAGAGAAAGAATTTCCCTCCTGCAGAACACATGACAATTAGGCCTGGATTTCAATCACCACAGCTAAAGAGTAAATGCTGTGTCGCGATAGCTGCACATCAGAGTAAAAAGCCAGAGGGGTTTTTTGTTTGGTTTGTTTTCATTCCCATTCCCGTCTCCTGGAGTTAGCTTTGAAGGGTATCTGCATGCTCAGGTCTGAAGAATGAGCCTCAGTGTCTGTTATAACGATGGCACAGAACGCCAGTGCATCAGCACAAGTTCAGGATGACACAATGGACCAGATATTCTTCTGTTTAATCGTTTTTTCAGTGGTACTTAGCAACCCAGAATGTTATATTATTTCCTGGTCATCTAAATGGCCATTTTTGGGTATCTGTAGGGATTCTTGGAACTAATTGTATTCCCGGATGAGTAACTCTGCACATGTGGATGACAAGGGAAGGACAGAGTGCCATCCCCCACGTCATTCAATTCTACCTTTGTTGAATCCCTGAAAAAAGAACTCTTACTGAAAAAGTTGTGTGGGTCCTCCTCCCTTTTTCTTCTTTTTGTGACTCAGGTTCATTTATGTTTTCTTCAAGGACTTTAATAGAATGTAATAAGATTGCACTTGGGAACCTAACTACCACATAGGCATCAAATATATGGGATAAGAAATAGTCTAATATCTTCCAGACCTCCACCAGGGGCGCTGTGTTGATTTCCTGCCTTACAGCTAACCCGAGACTGTATTTTCTCCACTGGATTACATTATCAACTGTATTTAAATTGTCGTAAATCAGATGTTATTTCATAGGAGTCAAATGCCGGGTTCTGATTTTATCCTGAAGCAAATCAGGAGTGACCTAACTAAAGTTAAAGTATAGCTTGTTTTATTAAGTTCAGTTCAATGGGTCAGTGAAGACTTGGTTTCCATGCAGAACATTGTCAAAATAGAGTAAGTGGGGTCTAATAATACTTTGTTGCAAAGGAGTTCAGAATTTGGCTCTCTTAGTTTTAACTGTCACTCAGAAATCAGCACGAGCCATACAATACCCCCCCGCCAAGATTTTCATCTTTATCCTATTTCATGAAACTGTGTGTGATCTGGGAATGTTAAGTAAGTTTCTCAGAAAATACATTTATGTGCCTAACACCTATTCAATCACTTCCTTTGGGTTGGCTCTTAATTCCTCTTTTTCCCTTTAAAAATCTCCCCTTTGATTTCTATTGACATGTCTACACATCGCCTTACTGTGACATTGTTACTGTACCGTGCTTTAGTACTTCCTTTTGGTGGTTCCTACATCACCATAGCATGCCATACGGTGCACAGAGCATTGCTATGGTGATGTAGGGCGACTCATAGTTGTGCTCTATAGAAGCAAGACCAGGTCCTTTAGCAGCCCAAAGCTACTGAAATTTATAGAAGTGTTTTAAGAAGGTTGGGCAGCCACGTCTAAATTAAAAAAAAAGAAATTAAAAGCTATTTTAGTTACATTTCTGTCATAACTGATGCACCTTTCCTCTAATAATGTATAGGTCAGCATAGTTCTGCTTAAATAACCATGTGCATGTGAAATCTTATCTTTTTAAGTGCAGATACATACAGATACACACATATACAGTTACATGCGTATGCATATCCCTACCCCTACTCCTACCCCTATACTTATACATGAACTGTTTGGGGAGTGAAATAGATAAGAGGCTTATAAAACAAGTATCCATTATCTGAAAATAAGGCCACTATTTCTCAACATTTCCTATATTAGCCTCCTAAATGTGAGGCACCATATAACCAATGTAGGTTATTTTCAAATACCTTTACAAGTGTATGCAAATAGATTTTTTATAATTTCATTCTCTTTTCAGATGGCACACACTGAGGAAATGCGATGGGGGAACCAAACCACCATAACCAAATTCATTCTTGTGGGGTTCTCAAACCTCCCACACCTGCAAGGCCTGCTGTTCTCTGTGGTTCTGTTCCTGTACTTAGTGACAGTGACTGGGAACATCCTCATCATCCTCATCATCACAGAGGACTCTGCCCTCCACTCCCCTATGTACTTCTTCCTCAAAAACCTATCCTTCTTTGAGATCTGCTTTACTTTAGTCACAGTGCCCAAGATGCTGGTCAACCTCCTGGCCGAGGACAAGAGCATCTCGTTTTTTGGATGTGCACTCCAGATGTTCTTCTTCTTCTTCTTTTGCTGTTCGGAGTGCTTTCTCCTGGCAGCCATGGCCTACGACCGCTATGTGGCCATTTGCAACCCACTGTGCTACACCACTGTCATGAATCAGCAGGTCTGTTGGAGGATGGTGGGAGGGGTTTGCATGCTTGGCATCCCTGTTGCTCTGCTTCAAGCAGCTTGGCTTTTTAACATGCCTTTCTGTGGTCCCAATGTGGTCAACCATTTCTTTTGTGATGGACCACCAGTTCTGAAACTTGTTTGTGCTGACACCTCTCTTTACGAGATGCAGGCCATGGCTTCCACACTTTTGTTCCTCATACTCCCATTCATGCTAATCCTGATCTCCTATATCCGCATCACCATCACTATTCTGAAGATGAAGTCAGCTGAGGGCAGGCGCAAAGCCTTCTCCACTTGTTCCTCACACCTCATTGTGGTGACATTGTTCTACGGGAGTGGCAGCCTGATGTATCTACGGCCCAAGTCCAAATACTCACCGGATGTTAAGAAGTTCCTGTCTTTGTTTTATACCGTCATCACACCCATGCTGAACCCCATCATCTACAGCCTGAGGAATAATGAGGTGAAGTTGGCTCTGAGGAGGATGCTGGGGCGGAAGGTATTCTCATGGAAACAGTAAATGGGATTTGTAAGATGTTGTTGCAAAATGGTGACTTGTCCAGCATTCTGAACACTTTCTAATGAGGAAAAACTCCTGAAGACATCCATAGGAAGGGATATTGTATTCTCAGATCTGAGAAAGGGACAAAACAACTATTTGGAGATGCTTTTCTAGTGACATAGTTTGAACAGAGTTCAGGAAATCTGTTTCCAATCTTGGGTCTTCAGCAGGTTTCCAATTTTATTTTAGGAATGTCATGTAGGCTGGTATTTGCAAAGAACCTAAGCAGGTTAGGTCCTGAAATCCCACTGGTTTTCAAGTGGTATTTTTCTCCTTTTGGCTTCTTGAATATCTCTGGGTAGAAATTCATGTTGCCAAATGCAGTGGGATAAGCTCTGCCATCATGGCATAACTGATCCACTTTCTCAGTGCTGTTGCAGGTGGGGGAAGGGGTGGTGAGCAGGGTGCCAGAGCAAAGGGGCACCAACACGCACTGCCCAGCTGTGGTATGGCATGGGATGGAGCCACGAGCAGCTCATTTAAGGGGGTGCAGTGATAGGGTAAGGGCAGCCTGTGCTGCTGTGTGCACTCCTGGACACAGATGGTGGAAGCCTGAGGCTAATGGGGCTTAGCCCCTCCAAATGTGGGACAATGGTGACAGCACAGAGGGCAACGGGGCAGCCTGGGTGAGGGCTCCAGGCAGCTGCAGCAGGGAGGGAGGGGTGCACAAATGAGTAACCAGAGCCTGCAGGCGGCCAGGAACCCAGCCTGGCCTTGCCGTGTGTGGAGCAGCACCCAGCAGGTAAGTACGTTGGGGGGAAGGAATGGGAGGAAAAGGTCATGGGGGAACAGATTGAGGCCCCCATGGTGAAGAAGGGAATGGGGCAGGGGCAGAGACTAAGGTAAATGGAGGCCTGGGGGGGTTGTGGGAGGGTTGGAGCTCAGGTGGCTCGTCCAGGAGCACGAGGGGCTCCTGCTGCTGTGTGCACCCCTGGGGTAGGCATGGGGGCATGTACCTCCCCAATCTGTGCACAGGGTGAAGGTGGGCTGCCCCTGTGGGCTGGGGCTCTGTGCACTGCTGCAACTGCCCTGGCAGCCATGTGACACTGTATGCCTCCTGTTGCAGGAGGCATGTGGCATCATGTGGAGGACAGGGAAGAGTCAGCAGGGTGCAGAGACCCAGCCTGGACACCTCTGCCCCACGCATAGACCCCCCTGCCATGCCTGCCCTGGGGGTCCACATGAAACACCCAGGCTCTGACCCTCCCACAACCCACACTGGAGCCCTGTTCACCTAAGCCCGTGCCCCAGTCCATCCCTCACTATGGGGGCCTTGATCTGCCCCCCTACAACCCTTCCCTTTCCCCACTTCACCCCCTACACACTTACCTGCTGGGCAGTGTCTGTGCGTGTCTGTGTGTTTAGAAATATATTTTAAGTTTAAGTTTTACTCAGTCCCCCCAAATAAGATTTTCTCCTTTCGCCTATACTCCCGGGCTAGCATGGGGGTGGTGGTGGGGGGTGTGTGTCCCCCAGACCTCTGTGCATGGTGAGGGCAGGCTGCCACTGCGGACTTTGCCCCAGGTGCCAAACTTTGTTGCTACAGCACTACACTTTCTGGTACTAAACACGTCACCTCTTGTCTTACCCTTGAGGGTGTGGCACACAGGCTGATGTGGTCTCCCCAGTTTTCCTGCTCAGTCAGACCCACACTCCATGTCTGTCTGGGTAGTTAAAAGCCATTCCCTACTCAGCCAGACCTGAATCTCCATGAACAGAGGATGGATCTGGATGAGTGGGGAACCCTGACTTCCCTGCTTTCAGAGGGGCACCCTGAGATTCCTCAGGGTGTCTCTTGGTAAGTGGGGAAGCAGGAAGGTGCTCTGGGGGCTTGGGGGGCCTGGGGTGGTAGGATAGAACAGGTAGCTCAGGCTGCCTGTCCTCTTCCACCACAGGGGTAATAGATGTATACTGTGATAAAGACCAGATTCTATTATCACCTTTTGTTGTGCACTTACTTTTTTCCCCATGTGGTACAGCAAAGATTATCAACATCTGTTTGCTCAAAGTTATGTCACCATTAAAATGTTTATGAAGGTAAAAATAAGACATCAGGCAACATCTTATTTCTGTCCTCTGAGTCTCAGTTTCCTACCCATTGCAAGGAGGAGACAGTGATTATATAGTAATAAAATGGACCTTAAACTGGAAGGAAGGGGAGGTAGTGTTGTTGAAAAAATATTATTAGAAACAGCCCCCCAAAATCACATCTTTGCAAGACAGGAGATGAACTCAGTATCTTACTGACATCTAGGCAGAAACTTTCTATTGAAAAATTGCTGGAGGCAGGCTGACTGGAAGCAGATGGACTGGAACTGGGACAGGAAAAAAAGTGAGTATCCTCAGGAGGACATTACTGACCATAATATTGTTCATAGCCTATGTGCGCTCCCTGTTCACAAACACATGGGAGTCACGAATGAGTTTCCCAATGTTGACAACTGCGCTATCTATGGCATCCAAGACTTGGTGGAGGTTTGCAAGTTGGTAAAATTCCTCCATGGTCTGTGTCTGACTGCCTGGTTTTTCCTTACAGTCTGTGGAGAAGACAAAGGACTTGGGGGTATGTTGAATGATAGCCTCTAGTTAGCTGCTTAGGACCGTAAACAGCATGGACTTCTTTGAGGCCTCTGATTTGGGCATCAATCAAGAGGACAAAATGGCTAGAGTACTCATGATCCTGTTGGAGAATTAAATAATTCTTTAAAAGGACATTGCTTTAAAATTAAATTCCCCATTCTGATTCCTCTAATACAGACACAGAGTCATACTCAGGTGATGTTGTCAGTGCAAGTGTTGAGAATAACTCCTGTTGATTATGCTATGCTTCAGTCTACTAAACTGCGTAGCCTAGCTCCATACTCAGACATTGTTCAAAGGCACATAAGGGTGCTTGTTCACATGATGGGAGTTTAATCCTCACTAAATTAAACAGATTTATTAAAATTGACATGGTGTGCTTTAACTTGTTATGTCACTGTTTACAACTGACAGCTTTTCAGTCAAATAAATTTCAGTGCACAATTCATGGCATATTATAGTAGGGGGTACTGCATAAAATCCACCCCACTGATCTCTTTGGTAGTTGATTACAGCAGGGGGTGCCAGCAAACCACTAATCCCCTCACTTCCAAAATGAATACCCCTGAAGATGCAGATGCCAGCAGGAAGTCCCACCACCTGAAAATGAGGAGGTGCCCACTGCCCGACTCGGACCGTAGCCTCCAGGCATCTTTTCTCATTGTGTGGGCACAACCTCACAGCACAGTCAGATCCACTGGTGTTCCTGCAATTGCAACAGGCAGCTTCACCAAGCCTGCATGGTCATCTGCCTCACCACACATGGCCCTGGCACAGGTGCATCCCTGGGCCATTCTGCCCCTGGCTCCCCAAGGTCTACCCTTATTCACAATGGTATTGTCACCCATAATCCACCCATTTCCATCAAGGAATGAAGAACCACTTGGTTACCAAAAGGGGTGCCCTAGAACACTTTCATTTGCCCTTTAGAGCAAATGGTGCCCGCCTGGTTACAGGACCGCAGCCCATAGCCTTCAGTCGAGACAACATAATTTTTATTCCCTTGTGTTGCCATGCTGGTTATAAGTGTTGAGGCTCACACCACAGTCAGACCCATGGGTGTTGCTAGATTGGGACTGGGCAGCATTGCAAAGATTGCATGGTCATCCGCTTCTCCATTCATGGGCCTGGCATCAGTGCCCCCCTGTTCCTTGCTACCCCTGGCTCCCCAAGAGTCATCCTTACTGACAATGGCACCGTCACCCTATACTCTGCCCCTAGTTCCATCAAGGCGTGAAGAACCACTTGGCTGCTTAAAGCGGGTGTCCTGGAGTGCTTTAATTTACACTTCAGAGCAAATGGATCCCTTCTGCTCACAGGACTCCCCAGGTCCAAACAGGCTAGGTCCAAAAGACTCCCAAAGTCCAAAGTGAGAAGCATCATATTCTTTTTTCCCTGCAGTGTGCAGGCATTCAGCTGACATAGAGATTTTTACCAGTTTTTTTCCAGTCCCCCTCCCTCTGCTCCAGTGGGTCCCTCTGCCAGCTGCTGTTGATTTGCTGCTAATTGCACATATTGTGCCTTTAGCAGGCTCCTTCAGCCAGCTGCTTTGCTCCCTGGGCAGCACTGAGGGGGACGCTATGGGGGTCAGGCAGACAGAACTCCACTAATCACTTTCGCATAAAAGCAGCCAGAGCACTCATGGGGCTCTGGGGGGGTGGGGGGGCGGCATTCAAGCTGCAGCTGGCAGAGAGGTTCTTGGGGTGACTTGGCCAAGGTAATTCTCCTCCCTTCTCCTCCCTAGGCCCTGTAGTTGCTAGTAAAAGTTGTCACAGCAGACAGGCTCCTGAAATGTTGCAAGTGTTGGCGCCAGACACTGTGGTTCATCTGCATCACTTTAGGGCACATCTGGGCTGAGGCAGGGGGAGAGGCTCTGCATCAACCTGCAGACACTTCAGTTCTTGTAGTGCCACCAGGGGCTGAGCAGAGGACTAAATGGACAAACCCCAAGGGTGTCCAGTCATTATGAGCCATGGCCAAAAGCATCCCCCAAACCAAAATCACACAAGTGTACCTTGATTGTAAAGCGGAAAACTTACAAAAATAAAACTTTATTTTACTTATAAACAAACAAACAAAAATAAACAAACAAACCAAGCACATAACAAGAAAACACAACTCTCAATCCACTCCCCTATCCTACCACTACACCCAACTGAATTAAAATAAGTATTTCAACTGGAAGAAGACTGAAGATCAATCAAGAGCTCAGGGAATTTCTCTTGTCTGGTGGGACTCCACCCATGACTGGACCATGGGTGTAGATAGCTATACCCTGTAAAGGAGAGATCGAGTGGACAAAAGGGGCTGGGGCGTGGCTCTCTATGTTAAGGAAAGCTATGCGTCCCTGCAAGCCAATATTGGCGACCAGGGTGGACGACTGGAGACCCTCTGGGTTAAAATCTGTAGGGAACACAGCACAGGGGTTACAACGGTGGGAGTCTACTACAGACCTCCCACCCAAAGTCCTGAGCTTGACTAGGAGTTTGTCCGGGAACTGGCTGAGGCCACGTGCTCCAGGACCATGGTTGTCATGGGAGACTTCAACTACCCAGACGTTTTGTAGGAAGAGTGCTCAGCTAAATCTGAGTGGTCACAAAAATTCCTCTCATGCGTGGATGAGCTCTATCTGACCCAAGAAGTCTGTGGGCCAACGAGAGGTAAAGCGTTGCTTGACCTGGTACTGGCAAATGGGGACGACCTAATCAGTGACCTAATGGTAGAAGGGAAGCTGAGTGACAGTGACCACAAGCCGATCACCTTCACCATCCGCTGTGAAGCTAGCAAGTCAGCGATATAGAAGTCCTTGACTTCAGAAAAGGCAACTTTGATAAGCTTAGGAGGCTTGTTGGTAAGGCCCTAAGGGACCATGACCCCAAGGGGAGGGGAGCTCAGGTAGAGTGGTTGCTCCCCAAAGGAGCAATCCTAGATCCACAAGCTCAAGCTATTCCATCTCAGAAGAAAGGCAGCAAAAAGACACAGCATCCCCCTTGGCTCTGCAGGGAACTAGTGGACCTCCTGCATTTAAAAAGAAAGACCTACAAAGGATGGAGGATGGAATCCACCTCCAAGGAGGATTATTCTGCTCTGGTCCGGTCCCGCAGGGAGCAAACCAGGAAAGCCAAGGCTGGAACAGAACTCCAACTGGCTACTAGGATCAAGGACAATAAAAAGTCCTTTTTCAGATATGTGGGGAGCCGGAGGAAAAGCAAGGGCAATGTTGGACCCCTGCTGAACCAGATGGGACAACTGACAACTGACACCCAGAAAAAAGCCAACCTACTAAATGGGTACTTTGTGTCGGTCTTTCACCAGTCCCACGGGATGCTCCTGCCCATTATGGGACAGGGAGGCCTGAGTGAGGGAGATCCCCTGCCTTCCATTAATGCTGACCTCGTGAAGGAACACCTCGAGAGGCTGGACATCTTCAAGTCAGCCAGCCCTGACAATCTATACCCCAGGGTACTCAAGGAGCTGGTGAGCGTCATAGTCCAGCCCCTGGCATGGGTCTTTGAAAACTCCTGGTGCTCTGGTGAAGTGCCCGAAGACTGGAAGAAGGCCAATGTGGTGCCGATCTTCAAGAAAGGGAGGAGAGTGGATCCAGAAAACTACAGGCCCATCAGCCTGACCTCTATCCCGGGGAAGGTCTTAGAAAAGTTTATTAAAGAGGCCATCCTTAATCCTATCACCTGGATAAGGGGGAGGAGATTGATGTTGTATATCTTGAGTTTAAAAAAGCCTTCGATCTGGTATCCCATGATCACCTTTTGGCAAAACTAGCCAACTGTGGCCTTGGGTCCACCACGATCCGCTGGCTGGGGAATTGTCTCCGTGGTCAGACCCAGAGGGTGGTGGTTGACAGAAGTCAATCGTCTTGGTGTGTGGTCACCAGTGGGGTCTCTCAAGACTCTGTTCGTGGGCATATACTATTTAATATCTTCATCAATGATGTGGATGTTGGTGTCAGAAGCAGAATGGCCAAGTTCACCGATGATACCAAAGTTTGGGGTAAAGCAACCACACCTGAAGACAGGCGGATGATCCAGGCTGACTTCAACAGGCTCAGCAAATGGGCAGATGAGAACCTGATGGTGTTTAACATTGAAAAATGCCAGGTTCTCCACCTTGGGAGGAAAAACCTGCAGCATGAAAGGGACTTAGGGGTCACAATTGACCACAGGATGAACATGAGCCTGCAATGCGATGCTGCGGCTACTAAAGCGAGCAAAACGCTGGCTTGCATCCATAGATGCTTCTCAAGTAGATCCCGGGACATCATTCTCCCCTTGTACTCGGCCTTGGTGAGGCCGCAGCTGAAGTACTGCTTCCAGTTTAGGGCTCCACAATTCAAAAAGGAGGTGGAGAAGCTTGAGAGAGTCCAGAGGAGAGCCACGCACATGATCAGAGGTCAGGAAAACACACCTTACGACGACAGGCTGAGAGCCATGGGGCTCTTTAGCCTAGAAAAACGCAGGCTCGGGGCACTCTGATGGCCGTCTATTAGTTTATAAGGGGTGTGCACCAGGATTTGGGGGAACATTTGTTCACCAGAGCACCCCAAGTGACAACAAGATTAAACAGTTATAAACTACTGCAAGATCTTTTCAGGCTGGACATAAGGAAGAATTTCTTTACTATCCAAGCCCCCAAGGTCTGGAACAGCCTGCCATCGGAGGTGGTTCAAGCACCTACTTTGAATGGCTTCAAGAGAAAATTGGATGCTTATCTTGGTGGGATCCTATGACCCCAACTGACTTCCTGCCCCTGGGGCAGGGGGCTGGACTCGAAGATCTTCTGAGGTCCCTTCCAGCCCCAGTGTCTATGAAATCTATAAAATCTTGTCCTGCAGAGTTAGGAGACAATGTGAATTTACTCCCAAACTCACCTTTTTCACCCCCCGCTACAGGCTACAAAATCTCCCATGGGGGATTTCTCCAAGCATTGTCTGGTCATACCTATTCATTCTTCTTGCAGCTCCATATCTCAGTGGAGGGGTCTAGCCTGTTGCATCAGCTGTCCTAGGCATATCTGGAGGACAATTGTGAGAGATGCAAGTTACTCTCAGATGTTAACATGTGACAAGGCAATGGTAAACTTGCCACCTGCTACACTTCTGCCTCTTCCTGCACATGTTGTGGGTGACAGGGTGGATGCTGGGAATGAGTGGAGTTGAGGGGAATGGGGCAGGTGGTTGGGGAAGCATCCCCACATAGTGTATCTCATTATGACAACCACTATAGGGGGTGGTGGTAGCATCACCACCCTGATGTTGGGGAAGGGTCTATAGGGCAATGGGACAAGAATATGGTGTGGTGGGGTGTGGGAGTCCTCCTTGCCTGACCACAGCCTTGGTGCATGGCTGGGGTGGGTGGCTGCATGTCTCAGGCCTGTTCCACCTAAACCTGTTGCTAGCCCATTGAACTTCGGGGGGCGATTAAACCACAACTGGCATGTTAATTGCTCGGAGCAGAACACTGCATAGAGTCCATGGCTGTTGCAAAAGCCTGACAGCTTTACAGATAGCACAGCAACATTGAGGACCCATTAAACTCCAATAAGGTGGTATGTTAAAGCCTCAGAGTAGAACACATTCAACAGGGGAAGAGTTCACCTCCTCAGTTTTTGCTAAGGACATTTTTTTGGACAGGAAGGAAAATGTAAAGACCCATAACCCCTCGTACCATGGCAGACACGAGTGTACGAGCTCGAAGTAGAGTGAGACTCATGGGTATTCCTGGACCAGGAGGAGGCAGTCCTACCAAGCTGCAGATGCCTGCACAGTCATACACCCCTGCACACATTACCCAGCCATGGGTGCCCCTCTGGGCTGTGCTTCCCTTCCCTGGATCCCCCTATGGTGCCCTTATTGACAACGGCACCATCACCCCATAATCCACCCCGGTTCCTGCAAGGAATTAATAAGCACTTTTACAAGGTTAAGGTCAAGGTTTACAAGGTTACAAGGGTGGGCAGATGAGAATAGGATGAGTTTCAACACTTACAAGTGCAAGGTGCTGCACCTGGGGAGGAACAATCGGCACCATACCTACAGGCTGGGGAACTCCCCTCTTGTCAGCACGGAGGCGGAAAGGGATCTGGGGGTCATCATTGACTCCAAGATGAACATGGGCTGGCAGTGTGGGGAGGCAGTCAGGAAGGCCAACCGCACCTTGTCGTGCATCCACAGATGCATCTCGAGCAGGTCCAGGGAGGTGATCCTCCCCCTCTATGCGGCACTGGTCAGGCCGCAGCTGGAGTACTGCGTCCAGGTCTGGGCGCTGCACTGCAGGAGGGATGTGGACAACATGGAGAGGGTCCAGAGGAGGCCACTCACATGATCAGGGGACAACAGGACAGGCCCTACGAGGAGAGGCGATGGGACCTGAACCTGTTCAGCCTCCACAAGAGAAGGCTGAGGGGGAACTAGTGGCCTGTTACAAACCAGTCAGAGGGGACCAGCAGGCATTGGGGGAGTCCTTGTTCCCCCGAGCACTGCCAGGAATGACCAGGAATAACGGTCACAAGCTGGCAGAGGGTAGGTTTAGGTGAGATATCAGGAGGCGCTACTTCACAGTCAGGGTGGCTAGGGTCTGGAACCAGCTTCCAAGGGATGTGGTGCTGGCTCCTACCCTGGGGGACTTTAAGAGGAGGTTAGATGAACATCTTGCTGGGGTTGTTTGACCCCAGTACTCTTTCCTGTCATGGCAGGGGGTTGGACTAGATGATCTGTTCAGGTCCCTTCTGACCCTAGAAACTATGAAACTATGAAACTTTGCCGGCTAACATAAGTGCCCTGGAGTACTTTCATTAACCCTTCACAGAACATGGGGCCTGCCCTTTTACAGGACTTCATCCTGCAGCCTCTAGGCATCGTATTTCCCCCCCTTGTGCTGCCACACTGGTCATGAGTGCATGAGCCCACATCACAGTCTGGCCCAGGGGTGTTCCTGGGCTGGAAGAAGGCAGTCCTGCCAAGCTGTGGATGACTGCATGGTCAAATGCCCTCCACCACTCAAGGCTCTGGCATGAATGCACCTCTGGCCTGTGCTGTCCCTCCCTGGCTCCCCAAGGGTTGCCCTTATTCGCAATGGCACCATCACCCCATAATGCACCCCTGATTCCTGCAAAGAATTAATTAGTGCTTTGCCAGCTAATGTAGGCACCTGGGAGTTCATTAACTCTTCAGAGCACATGGTGCCAGCCTGCCTACAGGACTCCCCAGGTCCTGGGAGGCTACGGGTGTTGGGCAGGGCCAGGTATCAGGCAGCGATTTGTGTGGGCACCTCCTCCACACCCTGAGTTGTGGCTCCAGCACTGCACCTGGAAGCCTGACAATGCTGCTCTCTTTTTCCTCCCTGGGAAATGTCTCCCTCCCCTCCTACCATGCCCTGCTGCAGTCCCAGAAGTTCATAGTTCAAGCAACCATACGAAGCTGCAGCTGCTGATAGGGAGCCCCACACCTGACCCTCCACCCCCTCCCCCACCATCACTGTAGCCTCCTACCCACCACTACAAACAATGTACTTATGAGACAAAGAAGTTTTGTATTGCAACAAAATTTTTATTTTTATTCACAGACACACTCAGCAGTAGGTATTAGGAAGATATCCATGGGCCTAGAGAGAACTGACTCTATCTGCAGCAGCCATAATATGTGTGGCCAGGCAACTCTGACCAGCATGGGGCTGCCGTGCACTGCCCAGCCATGTCTCTGTCTGCCTGCTGCCTTCTGTGATTACTTTGCCCAAGCCTCACTAAAAAACCTCTCCTCTGGTCTTGCAGATATTGTGAAGCATGCATGCTGCCAGTATGAAAGCTGTTATGTTTTCTGGCTCCAACTCAAGCCTGTAGTTCAGTGACCTCCACCGTGCTTTCAGGTGACCGAAGGTGCATTCAACAGTCATACTGCATTTTCTTAGATGATAGTTGAATGTTATCTTTTCTGGGTTAGTAACATGTCCTCCATATGGCTTCATGAGCCAGGGCTGGAGAAGGTAATGTTTACTATGATAAGTGGGGGAACAGCAACAACATGGATCACTCTGTCAGGGACTCCAGCCGCACATTGTCCTTTCTCCATCAAAGCTGGCAGCAGTTAGTTTCTAAACACATGTGCATCAGGTGCACTGTCTGCCCAGCCTGTATAAATGTTAGTGAAATGGCCCCAGTGATCTACCATGACTTTCAGGATCACCAAGGCAAAGCTTTTTCTGTTTGTGCATGACTGGCTCACTTGCAATGGGAATAACACACCGATTTGATGTTTTCTGGGATCCTTGTCTGAAGCAGTCTCCATTCTGAATAAAGCTGTTGCGAGCAATGTGTGCTGGTGTTTGCTCCCTGTCTGCTCTGGCTAATGAGTACCAGGATCCATGAGCAAGTGGACCATTGTTTCCCTAGTCATTGGGTGCAGCATGGAGTCGGGGTCTAACAGAGCCAACTTACAGCAGAGAAGTGGTCATTAACTCTGTACCAGTGCCAGGTTCACACACAGGCACGCAGGGCCTGGGACCCAGGGTTCCCTTACTTATCATGATCTGCCTCGGGTTGACAGAGGCAACATGGACTTGGAAGACATGCTGGGCACTCTCATCCATGGTGGGTAATGTGCGCCTCCCCCTTTCCCTCCCTTCCACCTGCAATTATGTTTACTATATCAGTTATGGTTAATTATGTAAACAAGTGTTGCTATTTTCTTTTTTTTGTCAATGTGAGCCATTAGCAGATAATCAAGCCAGGCACTACAAAACCAACAGCAGTTGACAGAGGCACCCATCAAACCAGCAAAACTAGAAAACATGGTAAATCACCATCCAGGACGGACTGTGCTGGCAGGTCACCAGTGAGGGGCACTGTCAGGAGTGTGGGGGGCTGTGGGTGGGGTGTGACAGAGATAGTGTCAGTGAGAGGTGGGACGTCTGTCACTTTGGACCTAGGGAGTCTTTTGACCTAGTCCATTTATACCTGGGGAGTCCTGTGAGCAGGTGGGAGCCATTTGCTCTGAAGGGCAAATGAAAGTGCTCCAAGGCACCCCTTTTGGGCAGCCAAGTGGTTCCTCATTCCTTGATGGAACAAGGGGCAGATTATGGGGTGGCAGTGCCATTGTCAGTAAGGGCACCCTTGTCACCCTGTGCAGGGCCATGGGGGGGCGGGGGGAGCAGGTGAGCAGAAGATTGATTCACGTCAGGCTGGCTGAGCTGCTACAACTGGTGTCTGAAAATAGACACTGCACACCTATTGCAGGTATCCTTTTTCTCTCTTATCTGCAAATTGAAGTGACACCTGGTGGACAAAGGGGTTCACTACACCTCATTCAGTGAATTACCATGTACATGTGACAGATCAATGGATACATCATATTAACTTGTGTTGATGCAAACCAAAAATACATCAGGATGTGGTTTATTTTGAATTGCAAAAAAGGCATTTAAACAGCAAAAACCCTCACCCTGTAATGTGTGACAAACCAGAAAAAGGGCAATTTTTGTCACGTGTAGAAGCACCCTAAGACATCAGAGAACATGAACCATACAGACAACACAAGGAATTTGGCATCTGCATCTCATGGACTCTTTCTAAATCCTTGGCCAGTTTTGCTTCAGCCATGGTCAGACAATAGAAAAAAGTCTTGTGGGAGTTCTTGATTGTGGTTATGTCCCAGGTGTTCTCTCCAATGTCCTCTCTCTGACTACCACACACAACTCCAAATATGCTTCACAACTATTGGAGGAGAACTTCAGAAAAAACTTAGAAATAGTCTCCTTCGCATAACCTACCCCACAAATAAACCAACTTAAGAAGGAAATCAATACATGCAACAACAACTTAAAAGAGGTAAAGCTGCGTATCTTCCCAAGCATTATACAACATAGAGAAAAAGACTACCAAAGATTTCTTACAATATTAATCCAACATGAATGAGCCAGGCAGAGAAAGAGCCAAGGACATGAAACAGATGGAGCGACTTGTGGTGTTGGGTTCAATTTGTTTTCCCAGTCAGCAAAGGTACAACTTTCATTGACAAGCTATGACAATGCTCTACTTATTCTAGAATTTGGCAGTCGAAGGACTTGCACAGCATCCACTGCAGAATTTGAGAGTCCTTTTTGAAGAAGATACGTCTGCAATTCTCAGTGAGGTCCAGTTGAGTTATGTACCCAAATCCAAAACAATGCTTTCTGGATGGGCTGCCATATGTGTAAAGTTCTGAGCTCCTTAGAAGAAAATCCAACCTTTCTTCATTATGTGAAAAAAACAGCCAAACTGGCAGTCAAAGACACTATAACAAACAAATAGGCCTGTGTGAAGGGGCTAGTACTTGCATTAGATTTGGCCAATTCGGGGGACAGTGATTCGATTCAGTAATTTGAATCACTGTCCCAAATCAATTCAGCCAAATCTGATTCAGAGATTCAGCTGCTGCTGAGCTTAAAGACATGGAAATAAATCCTCCGTTCTTAGCAGCAATGCTTCCATTAACAGGGCTGCAGAGATGTTACTAAGAAATACCAGAGGGTTTTCCCAAAATATGCAAATTCTGCTTCCCCTCGGTGATGCTTGATTTTCCTAAGCAGAATTCATTTTTCATAAGAGGTAATTTCTGCAAGACTGCTCTGGTAGGTGATCACATGCTGGTTAGTCTGACCCTGTCTTGGGTGCCACAGCCTCCACCATTCCTGATCTCGCACTCTTGACCTTGGAGGTCAGGTGCCACAATGACTTAGTTGGCTGCCTCTTTCGTACTGGCTGTGGTCCACCGCTCATCTGCTGTGGATCTGGTGACAGTTCAGTACCCCTGCCCCGATGGAGCTTTGTGGGTTGACCCTGTGATGTCGGGAGTCCCTGAAGGGCTCAGCCTCAACACTAATCCCCTGGCCTTTTCTCCTGGCCTACGGGGCCTCAAAATGAAGAAAAAAGCAACTTAAACTTGAGGGAGGGCCTGGGGTCTCCTCCCTACTCATGCATCCCATGTCTGAAGGCGCCAGTCATCCCTCGGTGTGATTCCAGGTCCCAGCTCACTGCCTTGGCCTGGTGCCGGATGCTCCTCCATCGGGGATGGACCCCGATGGGTCCTGCCCAGGCCTCTCTCCTTGGGGCTAGGAGGGTTCTTGGCTGGCCTGAGAGGGGGACTCGTGGCCTTATCTCTGTTGCATCCCCCTGCCTTTTCCTCACCACTGGCTTTTATAACAGCTGGGCAGTGTCTCCTGATGATGCCATCCCTCTGTCTTGGCTCCAGCCATATAGAAAAGTGGCTGATGAACCACATGGGAGGTTTGTTCCTCTGTGGTTCACCCTGGTTTGCTGCCTCTGAGAAAGGTAAGTTTATCCTGCTCACAGGGGTTTTCCTGGGGTTGTGGTGGGCTATCTCTGCCGTGATCCAGACCATGGGAGAGGAGTTTCTGCCACTCTCTTTTCATCCTGCTGGGACATACTGGTATAGCTAAGGGGCAACTTGCCCACTGTATTCATCCATTTCCATCATCATCTACAAATTGCTGTCAAAAGAGAGAATGATTGCTTGCTCTCCCTTTTTCAGAGTGGTCACAGATGAAGGGCTATTGAAGGCAGTGAACTAACACTTGATCAGCTTAAAATTCTGTGAATCTGGGGGGAGATTTGAAAAGCCAAAAGGAAAAGTGAACACCCATCCCCTCTTGATAGTGAATGATAACCAAATGGTTATCTTATCTGAAAACATCCCTTCCATGTGTTATGAACAAAGCCTTTCCCCTAACCATATTGTTTTCACTCCAGCAAAGTTAAACCAGCCATAAAAATTAGGACAAGTGAAGGCAGGATCCAGTACAAAAGTTTTTAACTTAATAATTATAATACTTATTGACATGAACCAAAATCCTGGCCGTACTGCCATCAGTGGCAACACTAGTTAAGGTCAGCAGTAGTATATAGGCTCACTGCCCTTCAATGCAAATGTGACATCAGCAACTCCGCCCCCATCCCCAGTCACTTGGTGTGTGACACCAACACCATGTGGTCCATGACATCAGAAGGACAGCACATGCAGACCCCCAAAGCCCAACCCCTCAGGCTGCAAGAACCACCCCAGATCACATGGTGCGGTTACCGCCTATTGCCCAGGCCCCAAAGCAGATGTTGAGAATTTGGAAAAGGGTATCTTTGTGCCATGGTTTAATTTCTCCTCAAGTGTTTGAATGCACCACACGGGTGTTAGCATGGGGTGGGTGTGGGGGAAGTGGTTACCAGACATGTCTACACAGGAGGCTATGTTAAAGGAAGTTTATTACTCTGCTGGTGAAGCTGGCAGTTTTGGCAGGGTGAACACAATTTTGAAGCCACCAAAAAGCAGAATAAGGTTCTGAACACAAGCGGGGTGGCCGCTTGGCTTTCAGATCAGGATGCTCACACCCTACACAAACCGGCAAGAAGATGTTTTAAAAGAAACAAGACTTTTGTTTCAGATATTGATGCTCAATGGCAGGCAGATTTGGTGGATATGCAGCAGTTTCCCAAGCACAATGCTGGGGTTAAGTTCATCTTAACAGCGATAGACATATTATCAAAGTACGCCTGGGCCGTGGGTCTAAAAGACAAGTCAGGTGGTGAAATAGCACGGACCTTTAAAACCATTTTTACAGAGGACCGGGTACCTCGAAAATTACAGGCCTGTTGACGTGAACTCCTCAAACTCTCTATGGGTGTGGAAAGCCATGTACAGGGACTATTTCAAAATAAAACCAGCAGCCCCCGTGTTTAGAAAAGGAGACCATGTGAGAGCGTCTAGGATCAAATGGAGGTTTGAAAAAGGTTATGAACAAACATTCACCGATGAGATCTGCATACTGGATAAAGTCCTTAGACATGTGCAGACACCTGTACAGGGCCTAAAAGATTACGAAGACGAATCTATCGATGCTTCTTTCTACCCTGAAGACCTAGTGATCAATGGGAAGCTGGGTGACAGCGACCACGAGCTGATCACCTTCACCATCCGCCGTAAAGCTGGCAAGTCAGTCAGCAACATAGAAGTCCTTGACTTCAGAAAAGCTGACTTTGACAAGCTCAAGAGGCTTGTTGGTCAGGCCCTCAGGGACCGTGACCCCAGGGAGATGGGAGTTCAAGAAGAGTGGTTGCTTCTCAAGGAAGCGATTCTCAATGCACAAGCTAAATCTATTCCAACATGGAGGAAAGGCAGCAATAAGGCACAGCAGCCCTCCTGGCTCTCCAGGGACCTAGCAGACCTCCTGCAGCTAAAAAGGAAAGCCTACAAAGGATGGAGGATGGGATTCACCTCCAAGGAGGATTATTCTGCGCTGGTCCGGTCCTACAGGGAGCAAACCAGGAAAGCCAAGGCTGCAACTGAACTCCAACTAGCTTCAAGCATCAAAGACAACAAAAAGTCCTTTTTCAGATATGTTGGGAGCCAGAGGAAAAGCAAGGGCAATGTTGGACCCCTGCTAAACCAGATGGGGCAACTGACAACTGACGCCCAGGAAAAAGCCAACCTATTAAATAGGTACTTTGCGTCAGTCTTTCATCAGTCCCATGGGACGCCCATGCCTGCTATGGGACAGGGAGATCTGGGTGATGGGGATCCCCTACCCTCCATAAATGCTGACCTCGTGAAGGAACACCTTGAGAAGCTGGATACCTTCAAGTCAGCCAGCTCTGACAATCTGCACCCCAGGGTACTCAAGGAGCTGGCGAGCATCATAGCTCAGCCCCTGGCACTGATCTTTGAAAAGTCCTGGCGCTCTGGTGTAGTGTCCGAAGACTGGAAGAAGGCCAATGTGGTGCCAATCTTCAAGAAAGGGAGGAGAGTGGATCCGGCTAACTACAGGCCCATTAGCCTGACTTCTATCCTGGGGAAGATCTTAGAAAAGTTTATTAAGGAGGCCATCCTTGATGGACTGGCCCCGGCTAACATTCTAAGGGATAGCCAGCACGGGTTTGTTGCGGGTAGGTCTTGTTTGACCAATCTCATTTCCTTCTATGACCAGGTGACCTATCACCTGGACAAGAGAGAAGAGATTGATGTCATATATCTTGACTTCAAAAAAGCTTTTGATCTGGTATCCCATGATCACCTCTTGGCCAAACTGGCCAGTTGTGGCCTTGGCTCCACCATGATGCGCTGGCTGGGAAATTGGCTCTGTGGTCGGACCCAGAGTGTTGTAATTGATGGCAGTCACTCATCGTGGTGCCCTGTAACCAGTGGGGTCCCTCAAGGCTCTGTCCTTGGACCCATACTGTTCAACATCTTCATTAATGATGTGGACATTGGAGTCAGGAGTGGACTGGCCAAGTTCGCTGATGACAGCAAACTTTGGGGCAAAGCATCCACGCCAAAAGATAGGCGGGTGATCCAGGCTGACCTGGACAAGCTCAGCAAATGGGCAGATGAGAACCTGATGGTGTTTAACACTGAAAAATGCAAGGTTCTCCACCTTGGGAGGAAAAACCTGCAGCACCCTTATAGGCTCAGCAGTGCTACATTGGATAGCACTACATAAGAAAGAGACTTGGAGGTTATCATTGACCACAAGATGAACATGAGCCCGCAATGCGATGCTGCGGCTAGTAAAGCGACCAAAACACTGGCTTGCATCCATAGATGCTTCTCGAGCAAATCCCGGGACGTCATTCTCCCCTTGTACTTGGCCTTGGTGAGGCCGCAGCTGGAGTACTGCATCCAGTTTTGGGCTCCACAATTCAAAAAGGAGGTGGAGAAGCTTGAGAGAGTCCAGAGGAGAGCCACGCGCATGATCAGAGGTCAGGAAAACAGATCTTACGATGACAGGCTGAGAGCCATGGGACTCTTTAGCCTGGAAAAGCGCAGGCTTAGGGGTGATCTGATGGCCACCTATAAGTTTATCAAGGGTGACCACCAGGAGCTGGGGGAACATTTGTTCACCAGAGCGCCCCAAGGGATGACGAGGTCGAACGGTCACAAACTCCTGCAAGACCATTTCAGGCTGGACATAAGGGAGAATTTCTTTACTGTCCGAGCCCCCAAGGTCTGGAACAGTCTGCCAGCGGAGGTGGTTCAAGCACCTACACTGAACACCTTCAAGAGTAAATTGGATGCTTATCTTGCTGGGATCCTATGACCCCAGCTGACTTCCTGCCCTTTGGGCAGGGGGCTGGACTTGATGATCTCCCGAGGTCCCTTCCAGCCCTAATGTCTATGAAATCTATGAAAAAGTGAACCCCAAACAGGACAGAGTTTACAGAGTTGAAAAAGTTCTAGCATGAAAGCAAAGGGAAGAAAGAAGCGGTTGTTGGTGAAATGGTTTGGGTGGCTGTCTAAATTTAACAGCTGGGTGGAAGCCTCCCAAGTTTGTAACATACAGGGTTACCTCAGTGAGAAGACCAAGATGTGTGATGATGACTTCTACATCACTGTGTGAGTGCGGCGGGGCAGTCAAGCCCCGAGACCCGCGGGGTGGAAGGCACTGCTGCAACTGCCTGCCAGCAGCTCTGGGAGGCAGGGCACTTACTGACCTGTTACAGGTGTGAAGAGAAGCCAGCGGGCTTAAAAGCGAGCCTGGGACCCTCGAGCGACGGACCGGAAGTGCCGGGGTGGGAGCAGACCGCCTACCATGACAGGATTGTCACGGCAGGCAGCTTAGCTTTTAGGGCGGCTAGTGGCACCCCAGCATAGCCGTGCAAGGAAAGAGTTTGCCCAGAGAGGGGAGGACTCTCAGGGGAACAAAAGGAGTTCCCAAGATACAGACTTTGAGGAATTCTATGCGGGCCAGCAGACCATAGGAACCTGGGGTCTGGTGCCCGCGAGTGAACTGAGTGTAACCCTGGACAGGGTGATTTTTGGGACTCGTGTATCTCAGGCGTTGGCCTGCACTCTCACCCTAAGGAAAAGGGAGGGGGTTGAGAGACTGACTGCGAACTGTCACGGAGGCCCGGGCGAGGGTGTAGGGGAGGAAGGAGCCCTCAAGGACCACCCCTCTGAGGTGACGGGAAGTCTTGTTTCTGGCCGGGCACACGCTAGAAAGAATCACTGAACATAGGAACCATCCAAGTCGTGGCAGGAGGTTCTGGCGTGCGCCGCTCCAGGAATGGTACACTTCCGGCGGGAGGTGGGTGACTGGACGAGAAAAGACAGTGCCATAATTGGACTCATTCACAATCACTTTGCCTAGCAACGATTGCACCAGCATTTTTCTGCAAATTACCAGCTTGAGCTTTACCATACAGCTGGTTAAACCTCTGGATCTGCAGGGGAACTGGGAGATAGGGTTAGTGGAAATACAATACCCGCACAGCTGGAACAACATCAACGAAGACACACCTTTCAAAATCATTTCTGGGACTAAAAAATGGGAGTACAGCCTGCCTCAGGGGTATTATACAACCATCACAGAATTACTGGATCTTATAAACAATACAATTACCCCCAATCCTGCTCTGCCCGAATTAGTTATGCACTATGACCAAGCATTCGGGAAAGTGAGACTTAAATCCAAAGATTACTCTTATGGTGTTTTAGCATTTTCAGTGTTTAGCATTCCTTCCAGCAGCTGAGTCAGCAACCAGGAGAATCTGTTTCTGGGGCAGTTGCCCAAACTCATTGTCATTGGGTTTGTGGATAATGATGCCTTTAGTGGGAATTATGCTAAGAACCCCTTTAACATTAAACATTACAATATTAATTTTGTGGTGCTCTATGTTGATGGAGAACAAACCCCGACAAAGCCCCTAAAACCAGAGTTTGAGAACGGTAACTGCGTGAGATAATACATGCAGCTGGTACAGACAGCTGGTAAACATATGAAAGACCGGGTCCTGATAATCAACTGTGAGGAGTTTGCTCTGGGGGACACCTTATTTGGCTCTGACCTGTCCCCTGACCAGGAGTGTGCCGATCATTAGTTCCTGATTAAAACCAGGAACTTGAGAGCAGAAATACGCTTTGCTGCGGCTTTGCCCACCACGGTTAACATGATCGTGTACGGGGTCTTTGACAACATCATAGAAATAAATCAGAGGAGAAACGTCCTGTTTGACTACATGTGAAGATGGACACCGAACAGCTCATCAGGGTTTTATCTTCAGACCCTTATGCCCAAGAAACTTTCTTAGATGTTTTCCACTGCGACTGGCTTCCTAAGACTCGACTGTCTAAAACGCCTCTGAGCTTGGTGGTCAACACGCACCCGCATAATCAACCCGGAGAACACTGGTTGGCTGTTTACCTGGAGGATCAGAACTGCAGAGAATTTTTCGACTCGTACGGGCACCCCACAAACAGCACTCTCTTTCCTCAAAGCATTATGTTGTTTTTAAACAAGAATGCTACCGACACTGTTTTTCAGACGAAACAGTTACAAGACCCCCAGTCTGTCACCTGCGGATACCATTGTGTGTTTTTCCTGCACCACCGTAACAAGGGGCTATCGTTTGAACAGATTTTAAAATAGTATTATTCCAACAAGTTAGCACAAAATGATAGGGTGGTGATGCATTTTGTAAAAAGTAAATATAAAAATTTCTGTGTGGCCAGGCCTGCTCAAAGGGAGGAAAGAAGATCTGGGAAACTACAGGCCAATCAGTTTGACCTCAATCCCTGCAAAGAGCTTGGAAAAAAATATCAAAGAAACCATTCTTGAAAGGCTAACAGAAGGAAACATCCTGAGGGACAGCCAACATGGGTTTGTTGCGTGTAGGTCTTGCCTGACCAATCTCATTTCCTTCTGTGACCAGGTGACATATCACCTGGACAAAAGGGAAGAGGTTGATATCATATATTTGGACTTGAAAAAAGCCTTTGACCTGGTGTCCCATGATGTCCTCATGGAAAAATTGGGGAACTGTGGCCTCGACTACACTACAGTCTGGCTCTGAGGTTGGACCCAGAGAATGGTAGTTGATGGAACCATATCAACATGGTGACCAATGATGTCCTCCAAGGCTCCATTCTCAGACCTGTACTCTTTAATGTCTTTATAAATGATCTGGACTCTGGTGTCAGAAGCAGACTGGTCAAGTTCACTGATGACACCAAACTTTGGGGATAATATCCACACTTGAGGATAGGCTGGTGATCCAGGCCAACTTTGATAGGCTTGCAAGGTGGGTGGATGAAAATCTGATGGCATTCAGGAGGGAGAAATGCAAGGCACTCCACCTCGGGGGAAAGAACAAACAAACACATCACACTGATAGGCTTGGCAGTGTTACACTTGCTAGCACCATGACTGAAAGAGACTTGGGGGTCATGACTGACTACAAGATGGACACGAGCCACCAATGAGATGTTGCAGCCAGCAAAGCAAACAAAACTCTGGCTTCCATCTACCAATGCATCTCACTCAAGACCCAGAATGTAATCCTCCTGCTGTACTCGGCCTTGGTGAGGCCGCAGCTGGAGTACTGCATCCAATTCTGGGCTTCACAATTCAGAAACAAAATGGAGAAGCTTGAAAGAGTCCAGAGGAGAGACACACTCATAATCAGAGGGCAGGAGAACAGGCCTTATGAAGAGAAGCTGCGAGTTTTGCGACTCTTCAGTCGGGATAAGTGCAGGCTCAGGGGTGACTTGGTGGCAGCCTATAGATACGTAAGGGGTGTGCCTCAGGATCTGGGGGAATGCCTGTTCACCAGAACACCCCAAGGAATGACAACAGTCATAAACACCTGCAAAACCATTTTAGGCTGGACATAAAGAAAGCCTTTTTTACTGTTCAAGCCCCCAAGGCCTGGAATAGACTCCCCCAGAGGTGGTGCAAGCACCTACTCTAGACACGTTTAAGAAACATTTAGATGCTTATCTTGCTGGGATCCTTTGACCCTAGCTGACTTCCTGCCCTTTGGGCATGGGGCTGGACCTGCTGATCATACCAAGTCCCTTTCAGAGCTAATGCCTATGAATCTATGGTAGAGCTGAGAAAACTAAGGTTGAATAATTTGCTTAAGTGCACACAGCAATGGAAAACCCTGGAATGGGACTAAAGTCCTCTGACTCCTGCTCAAGTTCCACAGATAAGGAGAACACTTGGAAACCTGGAGAAGACTAATTGTAATCAGATTACTTCTTGATAATCCTCTCATCACCAGCAGCAGGAACATCACCATCAGCGCAACACTAATAAATGCTGATGTAGTATAAAGTTGGAGTGCATTGTAAGGAGTATTCTGTATGGAATTTGGGGTGTGGGGGAGTGGCAAATGTTCACCTGCATAAAGACTTTCCAACTTGTCTCAGAGGCCAATCATGGAAATAGCACAAGGCAAGTGTACTCCATGTTTTTTATCAAAAAAATTAAAAACTTTCTGTTCCAGTTATCAGATGCTGAAAAGAAGGAATATTCAGTCTAAAAGTTCTTTTGAAGGAAGGGAGAGTTGTTCTTTGTTGGGGTTTTTGGTGGGATTTTTTTTGTTTCAATTAAGTGTGACACATTTAAATAAAATATTCAGTTAAATGAATTCTATAATTCACACACGCACACATGCACACAGCTTTTTTGGGGTGGGGCGAGAAATAAACACTGGCATGTTACGGTGGGGGGGGAGAAGAGAAACAGCAAAGTGTGAGACAGCACAGAAGTTACAATTCCAGAAGACTTATCTTTGCCAACGGCCTTTGAAAAAGGGAGACAAAGGAGAGTTGAATAATTAAAAGGAGAAAGGGAATTAAGTCCTGGAGATACTAGCTTTGGGATGTCACTTGGTGGGTAAGATAGCACGAAGGATTAGAGGTCAGGTAGGGGTGGAAATTCAACTTAAGGGAAGTTACATTACAAAAACTGAGGAGGTGATGGATGCAATGCTTAAAGACACCACCAAACAGAGGGAGAGAAGAGAATAAGACAATGAAAAAAATAGTGAAACGGTAACCAGAAGAGTAAACTGGTAGCTATGAAACCACGGACTAAATGAAGTCATGGATTGGGAGAAACTATTGGACACAGAGAGAGAAAAAAGAGAGTGAGGCACAGAAAATGTCAGTTATTAAACAGAACAGAAGAATGTGGTTAGGAAAGAGCTCCTGGCCGTACCCAGGAGGTCACTTGTATCCCTTGTAAGGGCAGTTTCTGGGCAAAGCAAAAACCATATTGCAGGCAGTCAGTTCCAAGGAAGGAAGTCAAAGCAGAGAGACAGACAAATAGGTAACTAGGCTTTATCTCTGCACATCCCTGCAAATATGAATATGTCTGAATATTTTCAAAAGTTAACCTAGGCAAATCACTGTGTAATGAGTAAGGTTTCCCTTCCTAGGACATACCAACATGGACTTGTAGAGATCTGAAACCATGTAAATATTTTTATTTAGAGAATACTTTGAATCCCAGCCCAAGAAATTGTTCACAATCTTCAGCAAGGAATTATGATTTCTTACTAATATTGAAGCATGGTTTGTTTCTACTATACAGCAAAAAGTATAACTCTAATGCCTGGGCATCAAGCCACAAGAAATTTAGTTTCCTCCCCTAAAGAGCTGACAATTTAAATACAAGAGAGAAACTGCAGGAAGGAAAATGGTTGTGTAGAAACATAAAGCTAAGAATAAATATAAAGTCAGAGCTACACGGCATAGCACTGGTAGAGCGAGGAATGTTGTACAAGAATGCTAAGTTCTAGTCACGTTTTCTGAAGTACTAGGGAGAACAAAGTTGAAGGATGGGAATGTCAAAATATCTTAAGAAGTAGCTTTACCCAGTGTCATCTGAGAGAACAGATAGAGCTGTTTACTGGAGAGAGAGTCTGCTTGGAAGCAGGCCTAGGCATTAATACCTAAGGCCAAGGACTTTGCCTGCTGTACTGCTCTGGAATAATAAACATGCCTTTTTTCCTTTTAAGTGAGGCCTGTGAATTCAGGTGCACTCTAGAAGAAAGAGACTCTCTCCAGAAGCAGTTGTCCACAAATGACTGGGACAAGGATGATGGGTCTGGGACCAAAATGTTGGGTTGTGGATTCCAGGGAGCCAGGGGGATGACCCACTGTAGGGGTTATACTTGGGCTGGCTTCAGGAGTTTCTCCAATGGACTGTACAATGCTTGGGATGCCAAGCAAATGCTCCTTTGGGGAATCAATCACAGACCATTTTTCCCAAACATATAATCAGAGAATCAAAGGAAGTAGGGCTGGTAGGGACTACCAGAGGTCATCTAGTCCACCCCTGCCCTGGGCAAGATTATCATTACCCAAAACCAACCTACCCAAATCTATTGTCTAACTTATTAGCAAAACTACACAATCAATCCTGGCACAACCATGAGACCATAAACTGCCACAAGTAACGCAGGGGGAACCATAGCAGCCAACATCCTGCTGCTGCAGAGGTTGTTCAAGTACGCTTGCGAGATCCCATGAACAGGTCCACACTCCATACTACAGACGAAGGCAAACTCCCCCACAGCCTGCACCATTCTTACCATGGGGTGAAACTTCCTCCTGACCCCAGATGTGGTGATTGGTCTGACCATGAGCAGAGGGGCAAGACCTTCTAGCCAGCAACCTTGAGGTTTAAGTCCCAGCAGTAGCATGGGCACACCCACATCAAAATCCCCAACCATGGCTGCAGCCACCACCCAATGCTTTTGAGGAAGACTTAAAAACTCCCCCAGACACATGGTAAGTTTGTGAACTCACTAGGGCCTTAAGTGGGAAACAGGTATCTAAGAGTGGATTTATATTGCTTTCTAGTGACCTACATGTCATTTCTGGCATTTACACATGGGTAGCGGTTGTATTCCTGGGTGCATTACCCTATACATGTAAATGACTGTTTATGCCTGTACTAGCAGCATAGGAGGTAGGAGGACAACGGCTGCCCCATTTCTTAGCTACAACAGTTAAGCATCTAGTGCACTGGCCAAGGGGGACCAGCAGGCAATGGGAGAGTCCCTGTTCCCCCAAGCACTACTGGGAGTAACAAGGAATAATGGCCGTAAGTTGACGGAAAGTAGGTTCAGGCTAGATATCAGGAGGCGCGGCTTCATGGTCAGGGCAGCTAGGATCTGGAACCAACTTCCAAGGGAAGTGGTGCTCACTCCTACCCTGGGGGTCTTCAAAAGGAGGCTGGATAGACATCTTGCTGGGGTCATTTGATTCCAGCATTCATTCTTGCCCATGGCAAGGGGTCAGACTTGATGATCTGCTCAGGTCCCTTCTGACCCGACCAACTATGAAACTAATCACAGATCGGGACTCCCACCATTATCTTACATAGTGGGTTTGAACCTGAATCCCTCTGATGTTCCTCAAATCACCATGTCACAGACCAGACAATATCCATGCCTCTCCCTACCATTCCTGTGAAAGCTGAGCAGCTGCCAGTTGCATTTTATATAGTGATTTGGGGGTATAAAAAGGATGGAGAGCAATGCAGGAAGAAAGTTGCTCACTCCGAGCTGGAACCAAGGGCCCCTCCTTTTCAGGCCAGCAGCCGGGTGCCTGAACAACACACCCTGTGGCGTTCTTCCTGGCCCCACAAATCTCCCCTCATAGCTTCCCAAGGGTAAGGTTTTAAAGACGTGCTGGAGAGAAATGTAGCTCCAGCACCTACACAAGTTGCCTTAGATGCACTTGTTGCTAAAACATGAAAAGGCCCTCCTCTTAAGTCTGACAGTGGCTGGTTTGGGGCTGACTATGTTCTGGGGTCTTGGATCCTGCTACACATCCAGAAAAGGTACACATGTTTGGCTGGGAATGTGTGAAGCTAGTGTAGAGCCTACTGTGCATGCCCAGTCTGTACATGGCTGTGGATGCACACACTATACAGCCACATGGATGAGAAATAGAAAAGCTCCCAATGTTAAGAGCCAAAAATACCTTAACTGACCAAAAACGACTACTTCAATGAGCACAGGGATATAGAATTGCACCCTAATTCCTCCCGTCTTAGCCACTCTCATGTCTCTTCTTGGCATGAGAAGAAGCTGAATTTTAGACACCAAATCAGTTTTTGTAAGAAAACTTAGGTCCCCAGAGTAGTGGATCACCAACACGGGCTGGGATGATATAGTTGGGGATGGTCCTGTTCTGCGCAGGAGGTGGCCTACATAGGTTTCCATATGCAAATCCCTGTCTCAGTATTAGGCACCTATATTCCCCTTAAATTCTAATTTAGAGCATAAATACTTGTGTGATCTCACTCTCAGAACTTAATAAATACTAAAAAGAAATCCAGGTTTATTCTACTGTACTTTCATTGGATACAGTATTACAAGAAATTAAGTTAAATTCTGGTGGTAATCTATTTATGAATTTTAAAAATAAATGGATAGGTTTTGAGTCAGAAATAGAGTCATAACTAGAGGGAAAGTTCTCTTGTTAACTTCAAAGGGGAGAAATCAAGATAGAAACAGTAGTTGGAGATGGATAGGAAGAGACACGTAACAAATGCAACTGTAATTAGGATGCTAACAAGTAAACTCAGGAGACATAGGGCCCTGATGAGCAAGAGGGCTCCTGTGTCCCACTGCAAAATGCATTTACTGACATTTTCAACAAGTGAATATTACTAGGACTGTAATTTCAGTCTCATTGAGGTCAGTCACATAGCTCTTACTACTGACATCATCTTAATCTTGTTCCTTGCCATAAATTACATCTCATTGTAAGACTGGGCTTGAAGAAATTTGTGATCAGCCACATATAACTGACCAGGTAAATGGAGGTGTATGTAGCATGTTTGTCTAGTCAGAGTTTGGGGCCAAGTGCTACCAAGTAGTTTAGAGCATGATTCAAATGTATGTGGTGGAACTGCAGGGAAGTAAGCAGGAGTTTAACTATTGACCTCCCTGCCACTGTTTAGACTCTTAACGACCACAGTCAAGTGTTTGGGACTTTGCTTTTTTTAGTTTTGTTTCTTGTTTTTCTACTTAATATCAGAATATTAATTAGAGATGGTATCCTGGAACACGTAGAAAGAAAAAAACAGGAAACGGAGACAACGGGCTTCATCATTCATTACATGGATTCTTGGAATCGATGATAACTTCTTCCGGCTTCAAAATGTAGGGAAAGAACTTCTCGCCTTAGTCGGGTAAAAATGTTGCGTTTCCAGGCTATTGGGCAGATAAGTATTTTCCTTTCATTCATTTTAATGAACAAATACATAAATAAATACATTTCCTATACACTTCTTGGGATAACATGTGGACCTATATGAGAAATACTATTTTTATTTTGTTTTCTAGGATTTGAAAATCATAGTTGTGCTTAAATGTGCTTATTAGTAGCTGAGTGCTTCTGGCATGTTGTTATGGTTTTGTATAAATCAACAAAGGTAATCTTGGTTAGCCAGTAGGGTAGGTAAGAATCAATAGAATGGCGTTTTACAAAGTGCCCCTTAGCCTGGTGCTCCAAAGTCATTTTACAGGTTCTGATTTATGAAATTCTGCATTATGTATTTGCAATGATTCATTAGTATTGTACCCATGGATAGTTACATTATCTTTCTGTAGAAAGATAGAGTTAAGTAGATGAACAATTCATACTGTATATTTAGAATAATTTAATTAGATTAGGTGATTAAATCTTATTGAAACAAATAATATTAGGAGCCAGAACATAAAAAAGGACTTGGCTATCTAAACCAGGACTAAAACTCAGGAATCCAGGATTAACCCTGAGGCCTTGCAGCTGTGTCCTGCTTTTCTTCTTACTGACCCCATGAATTTGCTTTCTTTTCTGCATAGTGACCCAGGTTTAATAGGACAGCTTTCCCTCCTCAATTTAGACAGTCAAATTCTCCTTCTAGTGACAGGATCTGCAACAAGATCTGAATATCCACAAAAATTAGCTGACTTTGAAATCCAGGCCTAATTGTCATGTGTTCTGCAGGAGGGAAATTCTCTCTCTAAAAGAACTGCTGTTCAATTCAATCCAATCACCACAGCTAAAGAGTAAATGCTGTGTCGTGATAGCTGCACATCAGAGCAAAAAGCCAGAGGTTTTGTTTTTGTTTCCCCCCCACTCCTTTTCCTTCTTCTTGAGTCAGTTTAATGGGTATCTGCATCCCCAATTCTGAAGCATAAGCTCCAATGTCTGTTATAATTATCGTACAGAGCTCCAGTGCACCAAGACAAGTTCCCGGTCACACAATGGACCAGCTGTTCTTCTATTGGCCAGGTGTTTCAGTGGTACTTAGCTACCCAGAATGGCATTCCATTATTTCCTCGTCATCACAATGGCCATTTTGGGGTATCTGTAGGGATTTTTAGCACTAATTCTATTCCTGGATGAGTAACTCTGCACATGTGGATGACAAGGGAAGAATAGAGTGGCATCCCCAGTGTGAGTCAATTCTACCCTTCCTGAATCCCTGAAAAACATTCTTAATGAAAAAGTTATGTGGGTCCTCCTCCCTTTTTCTTTTTTTTGTGTGACTTAGTTAATTAATGCTTTCTTCAAGGATTTGAATAGGATGCACTTAGTGGAGTCTAACTACCACTTAGGCATCAAATATATGGGCTAAGAAATAGTCCAATATCTTCCAGACCTCTACTGTGGGACTTGCTGCCTTAGTTACAGCTCACCCGAGACTGTTTTTCCTCCACTGAATTACATTATCAACTTTATTTACATTGCCATATATCAGAAGTGATTCCATGGCTGTCAAATGCCTGGTTAATTAAACAAGTTACTTTGGTCACCTTTCTGTCAGAATTTATGCACCTTTCCTTTAATAACGTGTAGGCCAGCATAGTCCTGCTTAAATGTTTATGTGCATGTGAAATCTTATGTTTTTAAGTAGAGATATATACAGATACACACACAATCTGTTTGGGGAGACAGTTTTATATAAAATAAGAATTTTATGTGCTGGAGGACTGGAAAAGGGCCAATGTGGTTCCCATTTTCAAAAAAGGGAGGAAGGAGGACTCAGGAAACTATAGGCCCGTTACTCTTACCTCAGTCCTAGGGAAGTTTTTGGAGAAAATTATCGTGGCGCATGTCCGCAAGGGGCCAGCAGGGGAGACTCTGCTTAGGGGCAACCAACACGGGTTCATTAGCGGCAGGTCCTGTCAGACCAACCTGGTGGCCCTCTATGACCAGGTCACCAAATCCTTATACGCAGGGGTAGCAGTGGACATTGTCTTTCTGGACTTTTGGAAGGCCTTCGACACTGTGTCTCACTCCGGTCTCATTAAAAAACTAGGAGACTGTGGTGTCGACACCCACACAGTCAAATGGGTGCTAACTGGCTGGAGGCCGCACCCAGAGAGTGGTGGTGGACGGGTCCTTCTCAACATGGAAGGACATGGGCAGTGGGGTCCCCCAGGGCTCGGTCCTCGGGCCCGCACTGTTTAACATCTTCATCAGTGACTTGGACGAGGGGGTAAAAAGCAGGTATTCAAATTTGCTGACGACACGAAGATGTGGGGGGAAGTGTGCATGCTAAAAGGGAGGAATAGGCTGCAATCGGACCTAGATGGGTGGGCAGATGAGAACAGGATGGGATTCAACACCGAGAAGTGCAAGGTGCTGCACCTGGGGAGGAAGAACTGGCACCATACTTACAGGCTGGGGAACTCCCTTCTCGTCAGGGCAGAGGCAGAAAAGGATCTTGGAGTCATCATTGATGCCAGGATGAACATGGGCCGGCAGTGTGGGGAGGCAGTCAGGATGGCCAACCGCACCTTGTCCTGCATCCACAGATGCATCTCGAGCAGGTCCAGGGAGGTGATCCTCCCCCTCTGTGCGGCACTGGTCAGGCTGCAGCTGGAGTACTGCATCCAGGTCTGGGCGCTGCACTTCAGGAGGGATGTGGACAGCATGGAGAGGGTCCAGAGGAGGCCACTCACATGGTCAGGGGGCAGCAGGGCAGGCCCTATGAGGAGAGGCGATGGGACCTGAACGTGTTCAGCCTCCACAAGAGAAGGCTGAGGGGGGATCTTGTGGCCTGTTATAAACTAGTCAGGGGGGACCAGCAGGCACTGGGGGAGTCCCTGTTCCCCCGAGCACTGCCAGGAGTGACCAGGAATAACGGTCACAAGCTGGCAGAGGGTAGGTTTAGGTTAGATATTAGGAGGCGCCACTTCACGGTCAGGGCGGCTAGGGTCTGGAACCAGCTTCCAAGAGAAGTGGTGCTGGCTCCTACACTGGGGGGCTTTAAAAGGAGGCTGGGTGAACAACTTGCTGGGGTCATTTGACCCCAGCACTCTTTCCTGCCATGGCAGGGGGTCGGACTTGATGATCTGCTCAGGTCCCTTCCGACCCAACCAACTATGAAACCATGAATCCACCATCTGAAAAAAAGCAACTGCTTCTTAACGTGGCCTATGCTGCCCCCTACATGTGAGGCAGCATAAAAGTTAGGTTGTTTCAAAATACCTTTACAAATGCATGCAAATACATTTTTCTACATTCATTCTCTTTTCAGATGGTGCACACTGAGGAAATGCAGTGGGGAAATCAAACCTCCACGAGCAAATTCATTCTTGTGGGGTTCTCAAACCTCCCACACCTGCAAGGCCTGCTGTTCTCTGTGGTTCTGTTCCTGTACTTAGTGACAGTGACTGGGAACATCCTCATCATCCTCATCATCACAGAGGACTCTGCCCTCCACTCCCCTATGTACTTCTTCCTCAAAAACCTATCCTTCTTTGAGATCTGCTTTACCTTAGTCACAGTGCCCAAGATGCTGGTCAACCTCCTGGCCGAGGACAAGAGCATCTCGTTTTTTGGATGTGCACTCCAGATGTTCTTCTTCTTCTTCTTTTGCTGTTCGGAGTGCTTTCTCCTGGCAGCCATGGCCTACGACCGCTACGTGGCCATTTGCAACCCACTGTGCTACACCACTGTCATGAATCAGCAGGTCTGTTGGAGGATGGTGGGAGGGGTTTGCATGCTTGGCATCCCCGTTGCTCTGCTTCAAGCAGCTTGGCTTTTTAACATGCCTTTCTGTGGTCCCAATGTGGTCAACCATTTCTTTTGCGATGCACCACCAGTTCTGAAACTTGTTTGTGGTGACACCTCTCTTTATGAGATGCAGGCCATGGCTTCCACACTTTTGTTCCTCATACTCCCATTCATGCTAATCCTGATCTCCTACATCTGCATCACCATCACTATTATGGAGATGAAGTCAGCTGAGGGCAGGCGCAAAGCCTTCTCCACTTGTTCCTCACACCTCATTGTGGTGACATTGTTCTACGGGAGTGGCAGCCTGATGTATCTACGGCCCAAGTCCAAATACTCACCGGATGTTAAGAAGTTCCTGTCTTTGTTTTATACCGTCATCACACCCATGCTGAACCCCATCATCTACAGCCTGAGGAATAATGAGGTGAAGTTGGCTCTGAGGAGGATGCTGGGGCGGAAGGTATTCTCATGGAAACAGTAAATGGGATTTGTAAGATGTTGTTGCAAAATGGTGACTTGTCCAGCATTCTGAACACTTTCTTATGAGGGAAACTCCTGAAGACATCCATAGGAAGGGCTATTGTAGTCTCAGAGACAGATTTAATAAAGGGACTATTTGGAGGATTCCTTTCTAACGATGATGTACTTTGAATAGAGTTCAGAATATCTGCTTCCAATCTTGGCTCTTCTGCAGGTTTCCAATTTTATTTTAGGAATGTCACGTAGGCTGGTATTTCATAGTTTCATAGTTAGTAGGGTCAGAAGAGACCTGACCAGATCATCGAGTCTGACCCCCTGCCATGGCAGGAAAGACTACTGACGTCAAACGACCCCAGCGAGGTGTACATCTAACCTCCTCTTAAAGACCCGCAGGGTAGGAGCCAGCACCACTTCTCTTGGAAGTTGGTTTCAGATCCTAGCTGCCCTGACGGTGAGGCAGCGCCCAGTGCCTGCTGGTCCCCTCTGACTAGTTTGTAACAGGCCACTAGATCCCCCTCAGCCTTCTCTTGTGGAGGCTGAACAGGTTCAGGTCCCGTTGTGACCAGCAATAATGGTCACAAGCTGGCAGAGGGTAGGTTTAGGTTAGATATCAGGAGGCGCTGCTTCACGGTCAGGGCAGCTAGGATCTGGAACCAGCTTCCAAGAGAAGTGGTGCTGGCTCCTACCCTGGGGGTCTTTAAGAGGAGGCTGGATGCACACCTTGCTGGGGTTGTTTGACCCAGTACTCTTTCCTGCCATGGCAGGGGGTTGGACTAGATGATCTGCTCAGGTCTCTTCCGACCCTAGAAACTATGAAACTATGAAGATGGCATCGAGTCAAGAGAGGAGGGACAATGTTGGTGGTGGGGTTGGGAGGCAATCCAAGATGGGCAGAGAGGGACCTTCTCCCAGCTTATGCTAGTGTTAGAGAGCTGGCAAGTGGGGCAAGAATGGAGCGGACTTAGGGCCCCTAGCCATGCCCTTGTTCACTATCCTAGCTACAGGTCTTAAGAGTGCATGTCAGATAAGGTATTAACCCTTAATTGCCATTGCTTGCTAGCACATGCTTCCTTAATACCAACTAGGGGCCTCCTTACACAGGTTTTTTGGGCAGCTTCTGGAGCTTTTAATCCTTATTTTGCCAACATTAATATGTCAACACTGGCTCTTTCTTCCCTCAAGATGGGGAGCAGGTTGAAACTAGTTATAAACACTGGTGATATGGCTGAAAGTTACCTAACTCTAGGAAAGGATTATCTGATCCATGTTACACTGCGGTATAACCCCTTCCCCCCGGCCCCCTCACCCACCTCCAGATTACTTGTGGCTGTTCATGCTGTCTGTCCTGGGGAAGCAGGAAGGGAAGGGTTAACCTGCTAGCCAAGTTGCTGCCACCACCACTGCTGCAGCTCTCTGGGCTGGGCAGGCTCAGCCCAGAGAAGAGCAGCAGCCTGACAGTGGGAGCAGGGCCAAGGCAGCAGATTAACCCTTTGCTACCTGCTCCCATGGGACAGACAGCACAGGCAGTCACAAGTAAGTAGGGAGGGGAGAGCCCCAGGGAGGGAGGAAGTTTGGAAATGGGGAAGGGTTCTTACCTTTCAGTCCTCCAGGGCCTTTCTGGCCTGAATGTGTGACTGCTCCAAACTTGAGCTAGCACACCAGTCACCATTTGTGCAGGTCATAGTGTAACGTGTAACAAGGCCCTAACATTCCTTAAAATTAGCACCCAATAACTGTAACGTGCAATCTCACCCTAAGTTTCTTCTTCCCAGCTATGTGATGCAGCCCCCTTGACTAAATGGAGTCCCATTTTAATAGCAAGAAAGTAATTGTTCTCAAGATAGTTGTTCTCAAGATAATGCTTATGCTTATGGAGGTGGCTGCCAGGGCTGACAAGAGACCGCAGAAACTATCCTGTTAACCTAGAGGTTAATGCACTCATGAGGAGGGAGTCCTGGGTTCTTGTTCCTATACCTCACAATGTTTTATGCATTTTACCTAATGCTTGTTGAATAAAATGGCGCATCTTACCATCTTACCACAAATCCATTCTATGCAGTTTCTATAAGCTCAACAGCTTTGCAAGTTTACCAAAAGAATTGGACAGTTTATACGGATAACAGAAATAAGCAAAGTTATAAATGCTAATGTTGGGCAGTTTTTACAGGGTAGAAATCTTCATACAGCTTATAGAATCATAGGAAGTTAGGGCTATCCAGTCCAACCCCCTGCTCAAAGCTTTGTCTATTTGGGTTTTGAAAACCTCCAAGGATGGAAACCTTCCACCACCTCTCTGGGTAACCTGCTCCAGTGTTTTACTAGCCTCCTAGTGAGAAAATTCTTCCTACTATCCTTAACCTAAACTTCCCTTGCTGCAACTTGAACCCACTGCTCCTTGTTCTGTCATCTGCCCCCACTGAGAACAGTCTAGTTCCATCTTCTTCTGAGCCCCGCTTCAGGTAGTTGAAGTCCCCTCTACGTCTCCTCTGCTGTAGACTAAATAAGCCCAGTTCCCTCAGTCTTTCCTCATAAGTCTTGTCCCCTAGCCCTCTCACCATTTTTGTTGCCCTCCACTGTACTCTCTCCAATTTGTCCACATCCTTTCTACAGTGGGGGCCCCCAAACCCATCTCACCCAACCCACTGTCGGGGGGCAGAGGGTGGGTCTTGGCTCTTGACCTCCAGGCTGAGGATATCTGACATTCAAGAGAGAACTCAAAGTGAGGTTTGGGTACGGACCAGACATAACTTCCCTCTGTGAAAGGCCTAGGACTGGTAGATATAATTGGGGTGGGTTATTTTGTTTGCCTTGCCTGCATTATTTTTATCTGCTATCACTGTGTACAAATAAAGTTTGCCTATTATTGAATGGAGAAGTCATAGTCTGTCTGAGGGTTTGGTTCCACCCAGAACAAGGTTTCTGGGCCATAAATGCAGTGTCAGAAGTACCTATGCAGGGCCCCCAAGCAGGATCTGGAACCAACTTCCAAGAGAAGTGGTGCTGGCTCCTACCCTGGGGATCTTTAAGAAGAGGCTTGATGCCTACCTGGCTGGACTCATTTGAGTCCAGTTTTTTCTCCTGCCCAGGCAGGGGGTTGGACTTGAAGATCTACAAGGTCCCTCCCGACCCAACTTCTATGATTCTATAATTTCTCTGTATCTGTGAACTGTGACCCACTGAAGCATATAGGGTTCAAATAAGGCTCCCTCCCCATTTAAAAGAATTAAAAAAAAGACTATGAAGTTTATATAACCGCAACCCAATCCCAACATTTAAGATCACAAAAAAATACATCTGGTTGACATGATTCTTTTTTCATTACATTTTTAATTTTATTTTTGCCACATACCCACATACAGTGTTTTGATCAGCCCAAACTATTCCCTGCTCCTCCAGTTTTTGGCATTTGGCACTGGACAGAAGAATCCATTACTGATCTAGCACAAGAACCTGTGCCATTTGTGTAAGGACTAAGGACCTTGTTACACAGCAATTTAGACAGTTTCTGGAGCTCTTAACCCTGGATTGGCTGCACAGTAATACCTTTTAAGTGGTGTAAAGCACTCACTATACATTTTAAATTTATGCTAGTCCAGGGCAGGATTATCTCTAGTCTGCTTAATTTTATTCCTGTTCCATTAAGGTGTGGTCACTCCAGACAGCTATTCCATTCAGGGTGAAGTGCTCCAGGATGCAGTGGCCCCACTTGAGTCAGGGCCTCTGCCCCACTGGTCCTGCTGGGCAGAGCCAGCACCACAGCTCTGGAGTGCCCAGTGGCCATGGCGCTTCCTGGACTGGCTTGCTGCTCCAAATGTCCAAGCTGGACTTAAGCCATGGTGCCTGCAGGGGGCAGCAAGCTGCTACGCACCCCTCCCAATGACCCAGAGTTGAACCTGTACCTAGCTCTGCACTCTGCTGCATCACATCATCTGCCCTGTGCCTGTGCCCCCAGGACTTGAACTGTGACAGGCAGGAAAAGGCTGGGCATAGCTCTGGCAGCCAGCTTGGGGCCATGTCTATGTGCTCAGAGCCACATCCACACAGGGCCAGATTAATCTTTGGGGGGCTCTGGGCTGGTTGAGATGCCCCTCCCCACCCTGGTGCTGCCACCCACCTGAGAGCCAGCAGCTGCCATGGCAGTAAGGCCAGTGGAAGGGAGGGGAAGGGAAGGGAGGTGGATGAGGCCATTTGCACCAACACCAGAGGAGGAAAGGAACCTCCCTTCCTCCCCCTCTGCAGCTTAGGGCCCTAGGCATATACCTAGGTTGGCTATGTATGAATCTGGTCCTGCATCCACATGCCATGAATGAGCCAGCCTACAGAAGGTCAAAGCCTGGAAGTAACACTGAGCTTCTAGAGCCCTCTTTCTGGTGGCCTGGCATGCCTATAATTTCAGTTGCCATTGCAGCGGAAGGAACACCTGAAGGCTTGAAGGTTAGATGGGGTTGAGAGAAGGTGGCTCAACAGGCCCTGAGGGCACCTTACAAAGGTGAGCCCTGGAGGGATGGCTCACGATGCCCAAATCTTCCTGCAGTGCAACCGCATGCCAGAAGTGTGCTAATGGGGGATAACTGTCATGTTTGGCTAAGAACAAGCCCAGCTGGAAAGATGCTGGGATCCTGGGGCACTTGGGTAACTAGCCATCTGGATGGGCTCAGGGAAAAAGGGCCAAGTAGCCCAAAGAGGATGAAGGGTTGGGGAAGCAGATCCTTAATCCCCAGTGTTTGAGATCAAGCCTCTCAGCACAGGGGCAACAGTGCTCTGTCCATTGGTCAGACTGAACTATATTGCGGTAAGTTGTTTTGTGTTAGTATTTTTTCTCAAAATGGCAGAACCATGTGGAGATTCCTGTGACACCTGTGCTTCATCCAGCCATCATGCTAAACAACCTGTGCTGTGTCAAGACATGGCCTGGATCTATAGTAACACCTGAGGGGAAAGGGGTAAGGTGTAGGCAAGAAGACGCACCAAGGAGGGCATTCCTGAGCCAGTAAGAACCTCTGAGTAACACTCAGAAGTACCGCTAACACCAAAGTCATGGAAGGTGCTCAGCTGAGGGGTGGTTCCTCCCTAGGTGGCAGGGCAAGGGTCTGTCACACGCACACATGCCCTGACACAGCCAGGTGGCTGAACCAGGGTGGAGCTTGGCAGCTGCACCTTGGCATCCTGAGGCCAGTTCCTGCTAACCCCATGCTCTGCTGGCCTGTGCACGGTCTGGCCACCAGCTCCTGCTGTGTGACTTGCCCAGTAGTGGCCGCAGTTGGAAAACACCTAAAGCCCCTGTACCCCACCATAGCAGCTGGACAGATCCTGCCACAGAGCACAGGGCTGAGAGCTGCCCATTTGGACTCGGCCTACACAGAGCAGATGGGGAGGCTGTGCCACTCAGCCACCTCCCAAGCCCAGCAGGGACTGGAAGCCCTGTCCCTGAACGGTGGGCAACTAGTGCCTCCTGGCTCTGGGGGGGCACCATCCACCAATCACCGATTGGGGTGGGGTTTCCCCCCCGTGGCCTATCGCCCTGCCCTGCTCCAGGTGCCTGACCCCACTAGGACATGTGTCTGGGTCCTGGGGTCTCAATTATTTGTTTTTTTGCTGGAGCTCACGCCTTTGCACTGCTGCTTGCCAGCTGGGCACTGTCTGATCCCCAAGGGCCCTAATCCTTTTAAAATCTTGGTGCCCAAATGGCTGGCAGCCTGGGCAGGGCCGTGTGTTTGGGCGATGGGGAGGGGTAAGGCTCCTGAGTAAAAAAAGGATCAGGCCCACTGGAGTTCAAGCAGTGAGCCAGTCTGGTGATAGCAGGAGGCACCATGGCTTCTGGGTGCTCCAGGGCTGCAGCACTTGCTTTGCCTGGCAGAAGCAGCAAGTTGGTGTTGCCCCTGCTCACCAAGCTGCTAGTGGCAAATCACAGGTGTGCAAGTGAAGGACAGCCAGAGGTGTTTTTTCACCTTAAGGTGCGACTGCTCCACTAAACTGAAGAACACTAAGCCAATGAATATTTGTTCAGCTTGCAACATAAGCTGTAGCAAGGCCTTAAATAGTGCTTTCAGGGAAGTTACTAGGGCTCTGTGAAATAGCACCATTCTGCTTTGGGTTCCAGGTCAGTGTTTCAACGGAGCAGTGTCTTGTTTGGAGGTTTGTCTTCATAGTTTCTAGGTTTCTTAGTTTCTAGGGTCGGAAGGGACCTGAGCAGATCATCTAGTCCGACCCCCGCCGTGGCAGGAAAGAGTACTGGGGTCAAATGTCCCCAGCAAGATGTTCATCTAACGTCCTCTTAAACACCCCCAGGGTAGGAGCCTGCACCACTTCTCTTGGAAGCTGGTTCCAGACCCTAGCCGCCTTGACCATGAAGTAGCACCTCCTGATATCTAACCTAAACCTACCCCCTGCCAGCTTGTGACCGTTATTCCTGGTCACTCCTGGCGGTGCTCGGGGGAACAGCGACTCCCCCAATGCCTGCTGATCCCCTCTGACTAGTTTGTAACAGACCACAAGATCCCCACTCAGCCTTCTCTTGTGGAGGCTGAACAGGTGCAGGTCCCGTCGCCTCTCCTTGTAGGGCCTGCCCTGTTGCCCCCTGATCATGCGAGTGGTCTCCTCTGGCCCCTCTCCATGTTGTCCACATCCCTTCTGAAGTGTGGCGGCCAGAACTGGATGCAGTACTCCAGCTGCAGCCTGACCAGTGCCGCATAGAGGGGGAGGATCACCTCCCTGGACCTGCTTGAGATACATCTGTGGATGCACGACAAGGTGCGGTCGGCCTTCCTGACTGCCTCCCCACACTGCCGGCCCATGTTCATCCTGGAGTCAATGATGACCCCCAGATTCCTTTCCGCCTCCGTGCTGACAAGAGGGGAGTTCCCTAACCTGTAGGTATGGTGCCGGTTTTTCCTCCCGAGGTACAACACCTTGCACTTGTCTGTGTTGAAACTCATCCTATTCTTGTCCGCCCACCCTTGTAACCTGTCTAGGTCTGATTGTAGCCTGTTGCTTCCTTCCAGTGTGCCCACGTCCCCCCACATCTTAATGTCATCAGCAAATTTGAACAGGGTGCTTTTTACCCCGTCGTCCAAATCACTGATGAAGATGTTGAACAGTGCGGGACCGAGGACAGAGCCCTGGGGGACCCCACTGCCCATGTCCTTCCAGGTTGAGAAGGACCCATCCACTATCACCCTCTGGGTGCAGCCCTCCAGCCAGTTGGCGACCCATTTAACTGTGTGGGTGTCTACACCACAGCCCCCCAGTTTCTTAATGAGAATGGGGTCTTCTTTCGAAACCATTCTTCCGTTTCAGTTAGTCCAAACTGTTTAGCTGTTTCAGTGCTGTTTCAACATTTTGCCCTTAGGCTGTAATAGGGACACACAAAACTGCCTGTCATTTCTTGTCTGATTCAGATGAACCTTACAGCCCCTTCTGAGAGCATGAAGTCTGCCAAGTTTCAAGGAGATAGGTGCAGAGGTTTCTGGGAAACTGCACTTCAAGGTGTTGACAAGCAAAACTGTCACTTGCCAGGAGCGGCAGCCTCCTGTGATCTGGCAGGCAGATCCAGGGGCTCACAACCCTGGGAGGGCTGTGAGGCTGCTCTGGAGTCCAGAAGCAGCACCAATCTTCTTGGCACTGGATGCAGGCTGCACCCAGCACTGGTCCCAGGCAGCAGAAACAGCCTCCTGTGATCCAGCAGGTAGATCGGGGCCCACACCCTGGGAGCAGTCCAGCAGAGCCCTGCAGCCCTCCTCGGGGTACAGGTGGAGCCCCAATCTGCCTTCCAGATCACAGGAGGCTGCTGCCACTGGCTGGGGCCAGCGGCAGCACCAGTTTACCCAGCGCTGGATGTGGGCTGTCCCAGCACCGGTCCCAGGTGGCAGGAGAAGCCTTCTGTCACCTGGCAGGCAGATCATGGGCCTATACACCTTGGAGGAGTGCAGCAGAGCCCCCACAGCCCTCCAGAGGTTGTGGCCAGGCCCCTGATTTGCCTGCCAGATGACAGGAGGCTGCTGCTGCCAGCTGGGACCAGCACTAGGCACAGCCCGCACCCAGCACTGGGAAGATTTGTGCTGCTGCTGCTGGCTCCACTTGGCAGTAACAGCATGCTGTCATCCAGAGGCCCACAGTCCCAGGAGGGCTAGGGAATGTGCCAAAATCCTCCTGGGGGATGCGGCCTCCCGATCTGTGCCAGATGACAGGAGGCTGCTGCTGCTGTCTGGGACCAGCACTGAAGCCAAGTAAGCCTGGCTTTGAAACTCAAAATGTTAAAAAACTTTCAAAACATTTTCAGTGCCCTTGTTCCATTGCAAAGCTTTTTCAAAGGCTTTTGTTCCATTTCAATTTTGCTGTTTTGAGTTTGAAACACATCAAAACAGCTTCAAAATGAAACACCCAGTGAAGTTTTGCACAGCCCTAGAAGTTACTAATGCTACCAATTTTAAATGCCACTCCCAGGCACCAGAGTTGGGGCACATCCCAGTAGTAGTGGAATACTATTCATATTTCTCTTGGCAGTCTGAGTCACTTGATGCTTCAGTCTAATTCAAAGCAACAAAGTGGCCTGAGTGCAGCTTCTGGATTTCAGGACCCAGGACAAAAACATCAGATTTGAATATCCTTGATAGCCTCTGGGTGTCCCAAAAACCAGAATTTCATAGACTTTGTCCATTGATAGTGATTACTAGACAGGCAGCCCCAGAAAAACTATAGCACAGTTTCATACACACAGGCCAACAGCCCCCCCCCGCCCCGTTATCCCAATGGCAGGAGTAATATATAGGCTCACTGCCCTTCAATGCAAATGTGACTGGAATTCCCACTCCCTCAGCCCCACCCCCTTTCCCCTTGTATGGTATGTGCCATCACCAGCCCAGTCAGGTGGTGCATGATGTCACCAGCCCCGCCCCCTGACCCAAGTCACATGGTGTGTGACATCAGCAATTCTGTCCCCACTCCAGTCATGTGGTGTGTGACATCAGCAACTCTGCCCCCACCCCGTCACATGGTGTGTGACATCATCAACTCCGTCCCCACCCCCAGTCATGTGGTGTGTGACACCAGCACCACATGGTCCATGACATCAAATGGACATCCCATGCAGACTCCCAAAGCCCAAGCCCTCATGCTGCAAGAACTGCCCTAGATCACGTGGTGCAGTTATGGCCCAGGCCCCCAAAGCAGACGGTGAAAATTTGGAAGAGGGTATCTTTGTGCCATGGTTTAAATTTGTCCTCAAGCATTTGTATACACCAAATGGGTGTTAGCATGGGATGGGTGTGGGGGAAGTTGTTATCAGACATGTCTACACAGGAGGCTATGTTAAAGGAAGTTTATTACTCTGCTGGTGAAGCTGGCACTTTTGGCAGGGTGAACACAATTTTGAAGCCACCAAAAGGCAGAATAAGGTTCTGAACACAAGCGGGGTGGCCGCTTGGCTTTCAGATCAGGATGCCCACACCCTACACAAACCGGCAAGAAGATGTTTTAAAAAAAACAAGACTGTTGTTTCAGATATTGATGTGCAATGGCAGCAGATTTGGTGGATATGCAGCAGTTTCCCAAGCACAATGGTGGGGTTAAGTTCATCTTAACAGCGACAGACATATTATCAAAGTATGCCTGGGCCGTGGGTCTAAAAGGCAAGTCAGGTGGTGAAATAGCTTGGGCCTTTAAAACCATTTTTACAGAGGGCCAGGTACCTCGAAAATTACAGACTGATTGGGGAAAAGAATTTTTAAATAAGTCTTTAAGCAAGCTGTTAAAACAGTATAATATTCACCATTTCATGATGAATAGTGAAGTGAAAGTGGCGGTGGTAGAGAGGTTTAACAGAACATTAAAATCAAAGATGTGGAGGTATTCTACAGCCCGCAACACTGATGTGTTACCAGAGTTTATAAAGAGCTACAACCACAGTTTTCACAGAACTATCCACACCAGGCCTGTTGACGTGAACTTCTCAAACTTTCCACAGGTGTGGAAAGCCGTGTATGGGGACTATTTTAAAATAAAACCAGCAGCCCCCGTGTTTAGAAAAGGAGACCACGTGAGAATGTCTAGGACCAAAGGGAGGTTTGAAAAAGGTTATGAACAAACATTCACCGATGAGATCTGCCTAGTGGATGAAGTCCTTAGACACGTGCAGACACCTGTACAGGGCCTAAAAGATTATGAAGATGAATCTATTGAGGGTTCTTTCTACCCTGAAGACCTACAAAAAGTGAACCCCAAACAGGACAGAGTTTACAGAGTTGAAAAAGTTCTAGCATGAAAGGAAAGGGAAGAAAGAAGCGGTTGTTGGTGAAATAGTTGGGTGGCCGTCTAAATTTAACAGCTGGGTGGAAGCCTCCCAAGTTTGTAACATACAGGGATACCTCAGTCCGAAGACCAAGATGCGTGATGGTGACTTATACATCACTTTGCCTAGCAACGATTGCGCCAGCATTTTTCCACAGAACACCAGCTTGTGCTTTACCATACAGCTGGTTAAACCTCTAGATGTGCAGGGGAACTGGGAGATAGGGTTAGCGGAAATACAATACCCGCACAGCTGGAACAACATCAATGAAGACACACCTTTCAAAATCATTTCTGGGACTAAAAAATGGGGGTACAGCCTGCCTCAGGGGTGTTATACAACCATTACAGAATTACTGGATCTTATAAACAATACAATTACCACCAATCCTGCTCTGCCCGAATTAGTTATACACTATGACCGAGCATTTGGGAAAGTGAGACTTAAATCCAAAGATAAAACTCTTATGGTTTTTATATGCATGGTGAGCTAGCCTATATTTTGGGAATGCTACCTGGGGCCTGTGTTAAAAAAACACCCTTCTCAGCTCATATTACCAGTGGTTTCAATTTGCTGTATGTCTACATGGACATTGTGGAACATCAGCTTGTCAGCGAGTTTTTGCTACCTTTGCTACACTGCGTCCCTGTCCGTGGGAGCAACAACGAGTTTGTCACCATCACATATGACAACACACATTATGTCCCCATTAGTCAGCATCACATTGAAACAATCAGCATTGAAAAAAGATGGATCAGAACAAACACATCTCATTTTGCTTTGGTAAGGTGATCGTTAAGCTTCACCTATGCCTCCAGAAGATTTTGAGATTTTAAAATAAGCAAAAGTACAATGGTGTTGGTAAAAACCTCTGGGGACCCTAATTTCCTAATTTTTACAGAAATTATTATAAAGCCCAGGCTGGGTATGGTCTTCCCGGATATCAGGGGGTGCCAGTGATGTACGGGGCTGGTGTGGGAGGCATATTTTGTAGCCTCTTTAGAAAAGCCATTCTGCTTTTGAGAAGGGGTCTGGAGATTATTAAGCCCCATGCTAAAAATGTGGCACAAAATAGCCAAAGAGGTGATCAGTCATGTCTCCCAAGCTGTCCTAGATAAGGTGGTCAAGCCGGCAAAGCAGGAGGGGTCCGGCCTCATGTATATTCAAAGAAAGAGCCTTAAAAGAAAGAGAGACACACCAGACTCCAGACATACAGGACCTCCTCAACCCCTTAAAAAGAAGAGGATAAGTCGAGGGGGCAGCCGGACATGAAAAACCAAGAAGCAGCCTGGGAGAAATAAGGGGCGCTCTCCTGGAGGAAACAGAAATATATTTTAACCACCATGGCCTTTGTTCACTTAGGGTCTGAAGAGTGTGCCAAATCCGAACTGGATGCGTTTCAAATAGCCCCTACGCAGACCTGCATTGAGAAAAACCTGTACGTTGAGTTCCCCTCACTCTCAGCTATTTCTGAGTCCAGCCCCCTTAACTTTTTCATAGCTGGGAATGGTGAAGATTACATGGATTTGAACAACATGCTGCTGTACCTTTGATGCAAGATTGTAACTGATCTTGGAACTGATCTTGATGGAGTTGATCTGGATGCCAGGGCAGCAGTGGGTCTGGTGAATTACCTGCTAGCCTCTGTCTTCAGTCAGGTGGATGTCACTCTGGGAGACCATCTCATAAGCCAGAGCAACAACTGTTACCCTTGCTGAGCCTTCATTGAATTGGTTCTCAACTACAGAAATGACACCCTCGCCACCCAATTATCTGCTTCCTTGTTTTACAAAGATACTCCCAGGCATCATGAAATGGTCATGTGAGATGGTGATAATCAGGGGTTTTGGAGATGTCCAAACCTGACAGACTGGAGCAAAAAGCTTGGTCATCTCCATAATGATTTGTTTTTTCAAGAAAAACTTTTGCTGAATGGCATGGATGTGAAAATTAAGCTGACACGCAGCAAAGATGCCTTCTGCTTGATGGGCACCACAGCGGCTAGCCCATGTAAACTAGAAATCACATCCGCCTCAGTTTTTGTGCAAAAAGTGAAGGTAGCCCCAGGCATCCAACTGGGCCACATGGAGGCCTTGCTTATGGCCAGCGCTAAATACCCTGTAGACTGTGTGGTTATGAAAGTGTTTAGCATTCCTGCTGGCAGCTGAGTCAGCAACCAGGAGAATCTATTTCTGGGGCAGTTGCCCAAACTCATCGTCATCAGGTTTGTGGATAATGATGTCTTTAGTGGGAATTATGCTAAGAACCCCTTTAACTTTAAACATTACAATATTAATTTTGTGGCCCTCTACGTTGATGGAGAACAACCCCGAACAAAGCCCCTACAACCAGATTTTGAGAATGGTAACAGCATGAGAGAATACATGCATCTGGTACATATGAAAGACCCTGATAATCAACCATAAGGAGTTTGCTCTGGGGTATACCTTGTCTTAGAATGAACTACTGGGTCTCAAAGATTTTCTACGCTTGAATAAAGGATGTACTCATGGTTGCTTTCACACTTGCAAAGCTTTATTTAAGGATACTTGCAGAAGCAGGCGATAGAACAGAGCAGAGAGGACGGTCACTTCACATCGGCTTTAGGCAGCAGCCGCTACCCCGCATGGTTCCACTGGCCCTGGGGTGTTCCGATCCCAGGGATGTGATAACCTGCACCGGGGCTCTGTGCAAGTCCGAACTCTTGCCAGAGTTGAGGAACTTATAGTAACTTAAGAATATACAGTTTATATAGTCTGCAGTAAACAACATTATTGCAAGCTAAGGATTTGGTTATCTCAAGCTAGGAATTTGGGGATGAGTGTGATCTAACGCACTTGGTGTTTACCACATTCTACTGTCTCACAACATTCTACTGTTTAGGTTCATAGTTCGGTCACTCTCGCAAAGCAAGAGGCTACGTGCCGCTACACTGACCTACTATGGAATCAGTGTGCAAAACTCTTGCTCTTAGCAAAGCTCCTACTATTACACACCTTATTTGCCTTTGACCTGTCTCCTGACCAGGAGTGTGCTGATCATTATTTGTTGATTAAAACCTGGAACCTGATAGCAGAAATATGCTTTGCTGTGGCTTTGCCCACCACGGTTAACATGATCGTGTACGGGGTCTTTGACAATGTCATAGAAATAGATCAGAGGAGAAATGTCCTGTTTGACTACATGTGAAGATGGACACTGAACAGCTCATCAGGGTTTTATCCTCAGAACTTTATGCCAAAGAAACTTCCTTAGATGTTTTCTCCTGAGACTGGCTTCCTAAGACTCGATTGTCTAAAAGGCCCCTGAGCTTGGTGGTCAACACGCACTGGCATAATCAACCCGGAGAACACTGGCCGGCTGTTTACCTGGAGGATCCAAACCACAGAGAATTTTTTGACTCGTATGATCACTCCCCAAACAGCGCTCTCTTTCCTCAAAGCATTATGTTGTTTTTAAACAAGAACGCTACCGACACTGTTTTTCAGATTAAAGAGTTACAAGACCCCCAATCTGCAGATACCATTGTGTGTTTTTCTACATGACCACAGCATGAATGCTTTGTCTAAATATAATACTCAGCTGATGTTGTGTAAATAAAGCTGTTGTTATTTAAATGTGTATGTGTATTTTCATTCAAAAAATCCTCTGTAGACAAAAACTTTATAGCAGTATAGAATAGTTTAATTAAAAGCATCAGACTTTACATGGAGAGCCAATGGCTTTTAGAGACAGTTTTTCACTTCTTAGGCAGTGTCGTTGGTATTTCTTGGTCTGAGGCAGATACTTTCAGGCGTTCCAGATGATCACGATTCACGACATTGCCCATAACAGAAAATGGTACATTTAGCTTGGTCATGGCTTTCATAAAGATGTCTCAGCCTTTCGGCAGATGTTTAGTAGTCCTGAAGTGAGTCTGAAGGGTTCTCTGGACCAAGACAAGCATGTTAGACCTCTTGACGAGCATCTCTTTGTAGACAAAACCCCCTTGATCATCCCAAGAAGAAATATCCTTGTGCTGCCTCAGCTTAGTGAGCAGTACTTTAGCATTTTTCCTGTATTGGGCATGCACGTTATCCAATACTTCCTGAATGACTGTTTCGGGGTTTGTGGGGGCTTCTAGGGGGTATCCAGCTTCTAGGGGGGGTCTGTTCTGGCAGAAATGGGCTTAATTTCCTTCTGTCCAGATCACCCTGCTTTATGTAGGTCAGGTATTTCTGAAACATGGATGCATACAGTTTAGCCTTATCCTATTCTGCTAACCCCGGTCTTTGGAGAATACTCCTCATTTCAGCATCCAATAAGAGAGTTGCCTCAGTTCTGATATTTTCCTGAGCCGGTGGGGAAGCCCTACACCAGGTGGGGAAGCCCGAGGCTTCTTGCTTCTGTCGGAGGTGCATTTTTATGTACTGTGAAAAAAGGGAGCTAGACTTCTCGGCAAAATGCCAGACTTGAAAAGCAACAAGAGTGTGTCAGCAGAGGGCATAGGTGTTTTGCCAGGGGAGAAATGTCTGATGACCAAGAGGAAGAGCCTCCCTCTTCAGCTCTGTCTAAATCTCTAGACCCTGGGCAATTTGATAAGAAGTTTTTAGAAGATGATACCAAAAGGACGGCTCAATGGCAATGTCCCACACCGTCTACTCTGCAGAGGTGGCACCGATTTTTGGAAGATGTGATCAGCAGGCTCTTATCTAACATTTGTCCTGCCACCACCAGCACACTTCCTCTACAGAAAAGAAAACAGGACTTGCAGAATTTGACTTGATTTACATGAAGGGAATCAGTAAAGTGATGGCAAAAATTGCTAAAGATGACACCTCTTCTTGTCAGCATTTTGAACACTCACCTTGCAGGGAGGATGATTTGATTCAGACAATTCCTGATTCAGTCTATAACAAGCTTTTGACACAATTCCAGTCTAAATTCAACACGCAGAAGTGTATGTATGATTATTTCTGAAGCTCGGTGTGACTTGGTCTTCCAAGAGATCTCTGGGATTCCATTGCAAAGCTCTCTTTCTGGAGAATCACCACTTCACCACTGTGCTAAAGCTGACACTATCATCGATAATGTATGTAGGGACATTACTGAGCCATTGGATAAGTCAAACCGTTTATCATCAGATCTTAGTAAAATAGTTTTTCTCATCATGTGAGAGAGATGTGGTCATCAAGGGGGACCTGAACTTTCCAGACATCTGCTGGGAAGAGCAGTCAGCCAGGTCTGACTGCTCATGTAGGTTCCTAGCCCAAATTCAGGACCTCCATCTAACCCAGGAGGTGCACAGCCCCACCAGGGGAGACGTCTTGTTGGACCTGGTGCTGGCCATGGGTGACAACCTGGTGAGGGGGCTGAGGATGCTTAAGCAGCTGGGTGACAGCAATCATTGCCTGCTGGAATTCACCATCCAGCGCAAGGTGGAAAAGGCCTACAGTAAGGCAGCAGCCCTAGATTTCAGGAGGGTGGACTTCAATGAGCTAAGGAGAACAGTCAGGGAAGCACTGAGGACCTGGAGGGGAGGGGAGCCAGGTGTCCAAGAAGAGTGGTTGCTCCTTAAGGAGACGATTCTCCAAGCCCAAAGGGAGGTAATCCCAACACAGATCAAAGGGAGCAGGAGGGTGCAAAAGTCCCCATGGCTCACCAAAAGCATCTGAGAATGTCTCCTAGCTAAAAGGGAGGCGCACACCCAATGGAAAGGAGGGGCCATCACCAGGGAGGACTATACTGCGATTGCTCAGGGATGCGGGGGGGGGGGGGGGGAGGGGGTCAGGAAGGCCAAGGTGGAGATGAAACTAGGACTAGCTTCCCAGATCAAGGACAACAAGAAGTCCTTTTTTTAAATACATAGGGGGTAAAAAGAAGGTTCCAGGTAATGTGGGGCCACTGCAGGACACGCTAGGAAATTAGGTCGTCACACCAGATGACAAAGGCAACATATTTAATGATTTCTTTGCCTCCATTTTCCTGAGCAGGGACTGGAACAGTCACCCCCCCCCCGCTGTACCCCCCCTTAGATCCCAGGAGAGATGCACCTAGGCCAAGTGTTAGTAAGGAATTGGTTAGGGAACTTCTGGAAGGACTGGATGGATTCAAATAAGCTGGTCCGGACGATCTCCACCCTTGAGTACTGAAGGAATTGGCTGAGGTCATTGTGGGACCCCTGGCATGGCTTTACGAGGACTCGTGGTGCTCTGGTGTGGTGCCAGAGGACTGGAAGAGGGCCAACGTGGTTCCCATCTTCAAAAAGGGGAGGAAGGAGGACCCGGGAAACTATAGGCCAGTTAGTCTTACCTTGATCCTGGGCAAGCTTTTAGAGAAAATTATTCTGGCGCATATCCATGAGGGGCCAGCAGGGGAGATAATGCTTAGGGGCAACCAACACGGGTTCATTAGTGGCAGGTCCTGTCAGACCAACCTGGTGGCCTCCTACGACTAGGTGATCAAATCCCTGGATGTAGGGGTGGCAGTGGACATCGTCTTCTTGGACTTTCAGAAGGCCTTCAACACTGTCTCTCACCCTGTTCTCATTAAGAAACTGGGGGCTGTGGTGTCGACACCCACACAGTCAAATGGGTCACCAACTGGCTGGAGGGCCTCACCCAGAGAGTGGTGGTGGATGGGTCATTTTTGACTTGGAGGGATGTGGGCAGTGGGGTCCCCCAGGGCTCGGTCCTTGGGCCCGCACTATTCAACATCTTCATCAGTGACTTGGACAAGGGGGTAAAAAGCACCTGTTCAAATTTGCTGATGACACTAAGATGTGGGGGGAGGTGGGCACACTAGAAGGGAGGAATAGGCTGCAATCAGACCTAGACAGGTTACAGGGGTGGGCGGATGAGAATAGGATGGGATTCAACACCGACAAATGCAAAGTGATGCATCTGGGGAGGAACAACCGGCACCATACCTACAGGCTGGGGAACTCCCTTCTTGTCAGGGCAGAGGCAGAAAAAGATCTTGGAGTCGTGCCCAATTTTTTACTGATGCCAAGATGAACATGGGCCGGCAGTGTGGGGACGCGGTCAGGAAGGCTGACCGCACCTTGTCCTGCATCCACAGATGCATCTTGGGCAGGTTCAAGGAGGTGATCCTCCCCCTCTGTGTGGCACTGGTCAGGCTGCAGCTGGAGTACTACGTCCAGTTCTGTGGGCCGCACTTCAAGAGGGATGTGGACAATATGGAGAGGGTCCAGAGGCGGCCGCTTGCATGATTGAGGGCAGCAGGGCAGGCCCTACGAGGAGAGGAGACGGGACCTGAACGTGTTCAGCCTCCACAAGAGAAGGCTGAGGGGGATCTAGTGGCCTGTTACAAACTAGTCAGAGGGGACCAGCAGGCACTGGGAGAGTCCCTGTTCCCCCGAGCACGGCCAGGAGTGACCAGGAGTAATGGTCACAAGCTGGCAGAGGGGAGATTCAGGCTAGATATCAGGAGGTGTGACTTCATGGTCAGGGCGGCTAGGTTCTGGAACCAACTTCCAAGAGAAGTGCTGGCTCCTACCCTGGGGGTCTTTAAGAGGAGGTTAGATGAACACCTTGCTGGGGTCATTTGACCCCAGTACTCTTTCCTGCCATGGTAGGGGGTCGGACTCGATGATCTGCTCAGGTCCCTTCCGACCCGACCAAGTATGAAACTATCATAGAAAAACTAGCAGGAAATCTTTGGTCAACATTTTTTTCCCTCTTTCCCATTGTGAATTTGGATGCAGAAAAGACTTTGTTACTGAAGGATGAAAGTGAAACATACTTCAGTAAAAGCTGTGTTAACTGGCAGTGTATTAGCTGAAGGTGTTCCCTGTCAATGGGTTCTGGTATTTCTCATTGTAGCAAGTGACAACCGTGGAAGAAGCAGCCGTTCAATTCAAATGCTGTTGGTTCCCCATCAATGTTGGCATAGCCGTCTAAAAAATAGGGGCCTACCTGAAATTCCCCACCCTGTAAAGCATGTCAAATTTGAATATTTTCTTTCTCCAAAATGTACATTAGCCACTGAATAGATGGGGTTGAAAACCTCTTTTTCTGTCTGTGATAGTTGTCCGGGATGAAGCGCTATGGTCTGCGGTTCCAAAAACATAAACCTGTACATGGCCATGGAGATGGAGGCCAGCATGATGTATTGGAAAGGATCTATGCAGCGAACTACATTTTGGAGTTCACCATCTACTATCACTCGGTCTGCCCGCTGTGTCATTTTCATAATCTCGTCCCTGTAGAGGCAGCAGCCTCTTTCAACAGTTTTACATCCTGCTGGCAATAATAGGCCAGCTCCTTTTGCATGTCAAAGTGCTTATCAAGGTTATCTAGATACCATTCTAAAAACTGTCCTCTCTCACCAGCCATCATATTTTCAACGCCATAATACTCCATCTTTGGGAGAGGCCCCACATAATTTTGGTTTTCTGCCATGGAAAAAAAATGTGGGAAATAACTTTGCATCCTTTAAACCCCATCACCTGTGGAAGTCTGCTAAGTTTCATTGGCAAAAAGTTTAAAGTATCTATGAAACAGATGCCTAGCCTGGTCACTTCAGTGCACATGAGTTTACCACCCTAAGTGATAAGTTTCATGCCCAATTTTTCCTTCAGTAGCTAGCTGACAATGAAGTAACCATCATAGCCTTTGGCACTGTGAGCTATGAAGGTGTAGTCCTTGAACTTTTTATCCATAAAGACCTTCATAAAATCAGACAGACACTCTTCGCCCTTAAACTCCCAAGTGCTTTCTGGCTTTTTGGGCTTAGCTTTACAAGCCTTTTGGGGGTTTTGCCTGCAGCTTTCTGAGGGATTTTTCCCCTGTCTTTAGCTCCATTGCAAAAATCTAGTTGGGTACATGCATCCCCATCTCCTGCACACATTCAAAATCATAAAAATGTACCCCTTGCCTTCTTCAGGCTCTTTAATCTGATGCATAAAGCACCAGTGTTTGTTTACATCTGTGATTTTCCCATAACACTGTTTGCACTTCCGCGCCTTGCACTCGTGCTTTTTGTCCACATAAGATTTACACTCATCGCACAGAGTTTTAGTCAGACATTGAATCCAACTTTCAGAGGCCAGGCCCATGTGCCTTTCTAATCACTCTTTGGAATGACAGAACAGCTTGCAATTAAAGCATCTCTGTGTCCTGCGCACATTTTCAGTGCAGTTTGGGCTCAGGCAGAGATGACATTGGAACCTGCACGTGTGGCTATGGCTGTACAATGTCTGACAAAGATTTTTTTTTGCCACAATAATCATGATCTTTCAAGACAAGGTGATTACACCCACCCAGAAAACCCACACTCTTTTTTCACAATAATCATGATATTTCAAAAAAGGAGAAAGACTCTCCTCTTTCTCTAACTTGTATGAGCAATCAGCCCTGGGTTTCTTATTCACGGGGTCCAGAGCACCTGTTTTGGTGCGAATAGCTCAAGCACCTTAATGAACATGTAGATGCACTAAGGCGCATTAACATTGTGTATGTTGTGTATGTTGACTGACTTGAGACTAACTTTAGTCCCAAAATGGTCCGCACACCGCGTCAATGTGCTTTAGCATATGCATGTTAGAAATGCACAGTAAATAGAGTATTGTTAGAATATGATTAGAAATGGAGTGTTGTTAGAACTGCACAGTTTGCATCTCATACCTGATAAGAAAAAGAACACTGCCAAGGACCTTTCTTTCTTAGCTAGCCTTGTTACAGTTTTTTTTCTTATGCTAAATCACCCCCTCCTCCACACTCCCCCTGACTTTCACATGCAGATTACAGAAGCTGGAATTCAACTGACTGTGTCCTTGAAAGGGGGTGGGATTTCAACTCTTGGTGACCTGGAGGGCTTTCTGAGCATGCGCAATTAGCTGATGCATATTTGCCTATCCGCCCCGCATACTTAAGTAGTTAATTATAATATACATTCGACGGATGAAGTGACGTGATCACATACATGTTTGTATGAACCGGAAATGAGCTGTAAGAGTTCCTGTTTCTGCACACGTGCCCAGGAGGGAAGGGATATAATGCCAGCTGAGGATTTCCTCAGGGGGCGGAGTAATCTGAGTCCTTTGACTCTGCTCCGACCCTATTTGCAAATACACCTTTTGTGCTGCTAATAAGTGTGTGTCTGAGATTCTTTTCGCGTGCCTCCCGAGAAACGAACCGCAAATTTTTGCAGCAAATTGGTGACCCAGATGGGACCTTCTCGTGGACTACCCCGAAGTTCAGCAACAAAATTGCCTCCGGCACCACGGGGAGTGCGCACTGAGCCGACTTTTTGGGCTCACCTGGGGGTCTGAGACGTGAGTCGGGATATTCAGGAAGTTAAAGGCTCCTGTGCAAATTTTTAGTTTCTGAGGACGCCAGACACACACTCCAGCATTCTGATTGAGATCTCTGGAGTATCTGAGTGAGTATACGAATTCCCTTGCCCAGTTTGGTCTGGATCCAAGAACAAAAGATGTGAACGATTACTGGGAGAAATTTGGCCGGGTTCTCGTTATAAATCATCTGTTGTTAAGGATCTTTTGGTATTTGGTGTGCCTTGGGCGCACTCTTGTGGGCAATGGGTGTGGGTCGCTCCCGTGTAGAAAACTCTAATATGCCCTTTAGGATGTATGTTATGGAACTTTAGTAAATTTGCAAAGCAGGCAGATTATGGAGTGAAGAGGAAAAGGGTGATTTAATTAAGTTTTGTCAACTCGAGTGGCCAACATTTGGGGTCCACTGGACCCTGAAAGGATCCTCTGTAGTAAAAGAAGTGATAGCTATCCATGAAATAGTTATGCAGAACGGGTATTGGAATCAATTTCCTTATATTGATTGTTGGTTGTGGGTGGTTCAAAATCAACCACCTTGGATGAAAAAATGCTTAGTAAAGTCTCAAGTGATGGTTGTTAAAGGAAAGACTCGAGGAGGACTGCCTGTACTCCCTGAGTCTAATGAGGGGGGGAATTCTGAATTGACTGAGTATCGGACCCGCTCTCCGGTCGCCCTGTCAGGTAGCGAGGATGAATCAGACAACTCCTCGGGATCCAGTCCCTCTGCACCACCGCTCCCTCCCTCAGGGAGACTACCACCGGTGTATCAAAACATACCTAATGATTTAGAGCCAAGTGCCCCATCTGAATCAGGGAATAAGGGCTATTATTTGCGCAAGACTGTAGAATCACAGCAGGTGCTGAACTGCCCGATGCGAGAGGTTATTGGAGAGGGGGGCAATGCAACTTTTGTCTACACCCCATTTAGTACTTCAGATTTATTTAACTGGAAGAATCAGAGCCCCTCTTTTCGTGAAGACCCTGAAAAGATGAGAGACCGGTTTCGATCTATTGGGCAAACCCATCGACCCACTTGGGCTGATGTCCAGATGATGCTCCAAACCCTCCTGACCCCGCAGGAAAGGAGATTAGTGTTGGGGACAGTAGAGCGCATTGCAGCAGCCAGGGTAGAAGCAGAGGGAGCTGCTGGTCGTACTCTGCGTGATACCTGCCTTGTTGAGGAACCAAGATGGGATAATCATACTGCAGAAGGAAGAGAGCTGAGTGCACGGTATCTGGGGATTATAGTGGAAGCAATGGGGAAGGCAGTGCCTCGGGTTACTAATCTGTCTAAGTTGTATGAAGTGAGACAGGGAAGAGAGGAGGATCCCTCAGCTTTCCTCGGGAGGCTGTATGAGGCGTTTCTCAGGTTTTCGGACCTAGATCCAGAAGCCCCAGATAATCAACGCATGGTAAATCTTATGTTTATTGGTCAATCCGCTGCTGATATCCGTAAGAAGTTACAGAAAACTGAGGGAGGTGCTGGGAAACCGATTTCAGAGCTGGTGGAAATTGCATATAAGGTATATGGGAATTGTGAGCAAGTGCAGGAGCGCAAGGAGGATAAAAAGGCTCAGCGACAGATGGCAGCACTAGCAGCTGCTATAACTGGAGGTAACCCTGGAAAGGCTGGGATGCAGAAGGGGAAAGGAGAAAGAGTGGGAGCAGACGTTTGTGCTTATTGTAAAGAGAAAGGACACTGGAAGAGGGAATGCCCAAAGTTAAAGGAGAAGAGAGAAGGGGAACCAAGAGGTCATCTCATGCGGGCAGAGGAAAAGGGTGAGGACACAGGATGAAGGGGACAGGGATCTAAGACCACTACCCTTCGGGTTGGAGCCTGAGAAGATCCCATGGTAACCATTAGGGTTGGTGGCAAAAACTTTGAAGCCTTGGTGGATACTGGGGCTACATTTTCAATGATTCCAGAAAACCCCCCCTGTGCAGGAACTAGTGAACAGCATGTACTTGTGGAAGGGATTGAGGGAACGCAATCCCGACTCCCTGTTTGTAAACCACTCCTCACCAAAGTGGGGGACCATTTGCTTGAGCATTCCTTTGTATATTCTCCAAGTTGCCCAGTTGCACTACTTGGGCGGGACCCACTCACAAAATTGCAAGCTGAGATATTTTTCAGAGATGATCAGATGGTGGTCCAGCTACCTGTCAAGCAGAGCTCGAACTATCAGATGGCTCTCCTGGAGGACCGATGCCCTGCAGTAAGTTCTGAAGATCACATGACTGGAGTAGACCCTTCGGTATGGGCTGATGGAACCCCTGCGCGAGCTAAGTCGGTCTCCCCGGTAAGGATCATACTCAAGGATGGGGAGGGGCCCGTTCAGGTAAAGCAGTATCCACTCAGCCGAGCGGCCAGAGCTGGACTCAAGCCGTTAATAGAGAAATACAAGAGGTGCGGACGGCTAGTGGAAGGGTCCTCACCATATAATACCCCCATTCTTGGAGTGCTGAAGGCAGATGGGGTCTCATACAGACTGGTCCAAGACCTGCGAGCAGTAAATAAGAAGGTCCTTTCAGACCATCCTGTAGTCCCGAACCCACACACGATTTTGACACAAGTACCGGGGGAAGCTGAAATATTTTCAGTGCTAGATTTGAAAGATGCTTTCTTCTCCATTCCGCTTCACCGAGAGAGTCAAAAATTGTTTGCTTTTGAATGGGAGGATCCAGATACTTTCCATAAAGCCCAACTCATGTGGACAGTTCTTCCACAAGGATTTGTAGCAGCCCCCCATATTTTCGGACTTGCCCTTCAGAAGGACTTGGAGGAGTGGAAGGGATCACACCCCACAGTGACTCTCCTCCAGTATGTGGATGACCTGCTAGTTGCAAGCCCAAACTTGCAGCTCTGTGAGGAAGCCACCAGATAACTGCTAAACACTCTAGGGGAAAAAGGATATAAAGTCTCTAGAGAGAAAGCCCAAATATGTCAGCCTCAAGTTACATTTTTGGGATATAAGCTCTCAAAAGGAGTCAGAGCCCTGAGTGCAGATCGCATACAGGCAATCCAAGGTCTAACCTCACCTAAGTCACCCAAGGAGTTGCGGGCATTCCTAGGGCTAACTGGGTTCTGTTGACTATGGATACCAGATTATGGTGGGAAGGCTAGACCACTGTATGACTCACTGACTAAGGAGAGTCTCACTAAATGGAAATGGAATAAAGAAATGCAGCATGCCTTTGATCTGCTTAAGGCAGCATTAATCCAGCCCCCTGCCCTGGCCATCCCAAATAGTAAAAAGCCATATCGACTGTATGTTCATGAGAATCGAGGGGTCACATCAGGGGTGCTGACACAGCCATCGGGCCCAAGCTGGAGACCCGTGGGATATTACTCAAAGGTTCTAGATCCAATTGCACTCGGGTGGCCAGCCTGTCTTCGGGCTGTGGCAGCCACAGCAGTGGTTGTTGAAGAAGCCCAGAAGATAGTCATGGGTGCGGATATGGAAATACACACCCCTCATGGAGTTCCCCAGATTCTAGGGACTGAGGGAGGAAAGTTTCTTAACCCCTCCAGACAATCACGGTATGAAATATTTTTGCTCTCTAATCCAGGACTTACTTTCAAACATACTACAGCCTTAAACCCTGCAACCTTGCTGCCGGAGCCAGGGAAACCGACGCATGACTGTCTTGAGGTCCTGAATCAAACCACACAGGTGTGGCCTGATCTTGCTGAGGACCCAATTGAAGACCTAGATGCTGAATACTTCGTAGACGGCTCCAGCTCTGTCATCGATGGAAAAAGACGAACAGGATGTGCAGTGGTAACCTTGGATAAGTAGTATGGAGGGAGTCATTGCCGAGCTCATGGTCGGCACAGGCCGCAGAACTCACTGCGCTCACCCAAGCATTACAGCTGGGGACAGACCAGCGGGTTAATATATACACTGACTCTCGCTATGCTTTTTCTACAGTCCATGCGCACGGACTATTGTGGAAAGAAAGGGGTTTCATTACGGCTTCTGGGAATAAAATTGCTAACGGTCCCCAGATTATCAAGCTACTAGAGGCACTCCACCAGCCTAAAGAGGTAGCAGTCATTCATGTGCGGGCCCATGGGAAGGCTGCTGAGGAAAAGCATAAGCTTGGAAATGCAAAGGCTGATGCGGCAGCAAAGGAAGCCGCATTTATTGGTGGAGAAGCGGAGGAAGTATCCAGGCAGGCCTTGTCCCATGCCATATGGCCATACGTCCAGGATTTAGTCCCACAGTATTCCCCTGAAGAAGATAAATTTGCACAGAAAGCTTGTGCAAAAAAGAACTCCCAGGGGTGGTGGATAGTACCAGGAGGAAAGGTCATGATACCCAGGCCACTGCTTCGGGAGGTGCTGCAACAGCTCCATGCAAGAACCCATATGGGAGGCTTGGCTATGGGTGATCTAGTGATCCGCCAAGCAGTAGCCCCAGGGCTATATGTAGAAGCTCAGCGTATTGCTACCAAGTGCATCACATGCCAGAAAGTAAACCCTCGAAGGAAACCCCCTGTGCCAATGGGAGGTAGACCCTGGGCAGTGTACCCTGGACAAGCATGGCAGATTGATTTTGCCGAGCTCCCATGGTCCGGACATCACGGGTTTTTACTTGTCATGGTAGACCAGCTCTCTGGTTGGGTCGAGGCCTGGCCCACCAGGACTGCCACTGCAGCTACAGTAGTGAAGTATTTGTTGCAGGAGATCATTCCCCGGTATTCCCTGCCTGAATCCATCGAGTCGGATCAAGGACAACACTTTGTGGGAAAGGTGGTTCAAGAAGTTGCACAAGCTCTCAAGATCACTTGGAAACTACACACACCATGGAGACCACAGAGTTCAGGACAAGTGGAACACATGAATAGGACCTTAAAGACTCTACTCACCAAAATCTGTATTGAAACACGCCTTAAGTGGCCTCAAGCATTGCCGCTAGCTCTTACTTGCATTCGAAACACTCCCTGATGGGGCCTCAAATTGACCCTATATGAAATTATGTTTGGCAAACCGCCTCGAGTCTTACCCCCTGGGATGCGAGAAAATGTAACTTTTGAATTAGGTAATAGAACTTCATATGTACGCTATTGTTTTGCAGTCTGTCTTGTCTTCTCTTCACAGGTATGCAGCCTCCTTTCAGCGTTTGCCTTTAGACGTACGGGTACGTGACTTCTCCCCAGGAGACTGGGTCTTGGTGCAGCGGTGGAAAAAGGAACCTTTGACTGAGAGGTGGAGTGGCCCTTTCCAGGTACTTCTAATAACCCACACCGCTGTAAAGATTGCTGGCCATGACCGTTGGATACACCATACCCGTGTGAAACGACATCCACGAATGTCAGAGGACACCAGCTCCCAAGACGAACTCACTCCGGAAGCTGAGTCGTCTTTGGAACAAGAAGCCAGCAAGTGGAGCTGTGAACCTACTGGTGATCTCCAAGTGCGCCTGAGACGGCTTAATCAAAGTTCAGAAAAGTAGACAAGAAAGTAAAAAGGGAAAAGTTTAGACTATATTTGATCTCAAGAAAGGGAGAATATGGTGGGAATCTTAATATGCCTTGTTGTTATCTGTATAGTGAGAGAAGCAGGATTGAGCAGCCTTAGCCGCCAGCCTATATCCCCACTTCCCCCAATTGCTTCTCCAGGGACAAATTTGTATGTTGACATGATGGAAAGAATTGCAGGTACCTTCAATCTTACCAACTGCTGGGCCTGTGGGGGACTCCGAGAGGCCAGAGAACAGTGGCCTTGGAGGGCTTTTCCTTTGGCCCCAAAATGGTTGGTAAGTGATAAGGCGGATGTTAAGAGTACTGGTCAAGAATGGGGAGCAGAAAGCATCTTGAGGGGGGAATATTGTTAGAAGTGCACAGTAAATGGAGTATTGTTAGAATATGATTAGAAATGGAGTGTTGTTAGAACTGCACAGTTTGCATCTCGTACCTGATAAGCAAAAGAACACTGCCAAGGACCTTTCTTTCTTAGCTAGCCTTGTTACAGTTTTTTTTCTTATGCTAAATCACTCCCTCCTCCACACTCCCCCTGACTTTCACATGCAGATTACAGAAGCTGGAATTCAACTGACTGTGTCCTTGAAAGAGGGGGGATTTCAACTCTTGGTGACCTGGAGGGCTTTCTGAGCATGCGCAATTAGCTGATGCATATTTGCCTATCCGCCCCGCATACTTAAGTAGTTAATTATAATATACATGCGACGGATGAAGTGACGTGATCACATACATGTTTGTATGAACCGGAAATGAGCTGTAAGAGTTCCTGATTCTGCACACGTGCCCAGGAGGGAAGGGATATAATGCCAGCTGAGGATTTCCTCAGGGGGCGGAGTAATCTGAGTCCTTTGACTCTGCTCCGACCCTATTTACAAATACACCTTTTGTGCTGCTAATAACTGTGTGTCTGAGATTCTTTTCGCGTGCCTCCCGAGAAACGAACCGCAAATTTTTGCAACATGCACATGTAGACATGTGCCTAAATTGCCTTAAGGCACATTAGGCTAATGCATATTAAGCTTAGGCATGTGCAAAAATACATGTAGACATGCCCCTTGATGCCTAAAAAGAATCTGCTTGGGTTAGTTCTGAAGCACATTATCTGGTGGTGTGTGTGTGTGTGTGTGTGTGTGTGTGTGCGCGCGCATGTGCGTGCATGCATGATCAGTGTGTTCCACCATTCTCTGTATTTACTACTATCTGATTATCCCCCTGTTTTCCCATTTTACTGTCAATCTGTTCATCCACCTAAATGTCCACCTGCCTGTCACTACTGTCCCTAATTCCTCTGGAAAGTCGGGTACAGTGGGCAGGGATGTTGACTGGATACATTTCACAGTCCAGGGAAATTAATTTAATAAATAACATTTGTGATTTTTTGTTGTTGTTGACAAGTTTATTTTTCCTGATTCTGTGAGCAGCTAATGTTACAAAGAAAGATCGTGGGAATTATAGTCAATAATGAATTTAACATATGACTGTGTTAATATGCAATGGACAGAGGTGGTAAGAGGACAGACTTTGCCAAGAGCTAGAGTCCCCAGGGACTTATTAAAAAGTGGTAAAGTTCTATAACATGCTGGACCTTAAGGGTGCAGCTGATTTGACACATCTGATACAAGACTTGGGGGGACAGATGCTGAACAGGCAAAAAAGAATCCTGCTCAGTGTCATCTGACACAATTTAATTTCACTGCTTAAGATAAAAATATTTCAACATTCAAAATGATACAAAAGGAAAAAAGGGAAGAAGAAGAAAGAAAGTTCATTGAATCATGTTCTTGCTTAAAAAACATCTCCTTAACTACGCAGCTACAAAAAAGAAATCTCTCCAATTATGCAGAAAGTGCCTGTCACTCTTCAGAGAATTGCAGGAGGCCACACAACCATTATATCATCAGGAGCTTTAATGAGCACTCCTAGGAATGTTGCCCTGGGTTAATTAATCTCACAGTCTGCAGGGATACCAGAGAAACTGCTCAAGAAAATTAAGGGTGGCAGCAGAAACAAAGCTACATTTTATGTTAATGAGCCCCACAGATGGTTGTTAGAGTGGATTCTGAGCAAGGAAATATAGCCCCACTGAGACTGATTAGAAAAGAAAGCCAGAGACATTTATTAAAGCTGTATGAAGGAGAGAAATGGCTTGCTCCTATGGCAAATAGCCACTGTTGTGTGAAGGGAGAAGGGTCAAGTGGTTATCCCAGGCCCCAGAGAAAGAGGATGAGGATCCCTTCATTCACAAATTCCAGCTGTGGGAAGCTGTGCAAAGGATACCGTGAGGCTTACGGTGGAACACAGCCTAGGTCCCAGGAGGCTGGCACAGGCAGCCAGGCTCAGATGTCCTGATTGAAAGGCACTGCTAGGTTCCTAGGCCTCAGGGACAGAGAAGTCCACTGTACTTTAACAATGCAAGCAACTCTGGACTGCCTGTGACGCACACTTCTACCCTATCCTAAACCACAGCCCTTTCCCCTGCATCCTGAAATCTATCTGTGTGCATGCACATGCATGTGTGCATGCACACATGAACACACAACTCCACTGATTCACCTTAGTCTGGCAGCACCTTCCCTTTTCACATGCAAAACACTGGTAATGTATCTCACTGAGCTACAGCTTTTCCTCCCTGCCGCCTCAGCCCTGGGCTTACTAACCTCCTTTCATGCCCTGATCCTCACTATTCCAGCTCTGTTCTCAAACACATAGCTCTGCTGATGCATCCGAGTCCTGCCCTGCAGCCACCCCTCCCATCTATTCCACACCTGGTCTTCCTCATCCATTCCCAGTCCTGCCAATGCCTGTCAGTATGAGCTCGGAGCTTCTTGCTTCACCAGGCCTGGGCACCCTCTGATCCCAATCTTCGGATGTCCCATGGTTATGGGCATAGCTTCTTGCTGCCCACAGTCTTCAGTCATGCTCACAGTTCTGCTAGGGCCCTTCAATCCTTATCCATTACTATCCAGGCTCCCCCCTCCATGCAGATTTGATGGTGCCCTTTGATTGTGACCCACAATATTGTTAGAAATATTATTAAAAATGTATAGTGAATAGAGTGTTGTTAGAACTGCACAGTTTGTATCTCGTACCTGATAAGCAGAAACACCACCAAGGACATCTCGCTAATTTACTATCTCTGTGTAACACTAAATCACACATACCTTCAAACTCCTCTGCCTCTACTCTTGTAAACTACAAAGGCTGTGATTTAATTGGCTGTGTCCTTGGGAAAGAGAGGGGTTTGAACTTTTGGTAACCTGGAGAGCTTTCTAAGCATGCGTAATTAGCTAATGCATATATGCCTATCCGCCCAGCATTCTTAAGTAGTTAATTATAACGCACATGCGACGGATGACGTGACGTCATTTCATGTATGTTTGCATGAACCGGAAATGAGTTGTAAGAGTTCCTGCTTCTGCACACGTGCCCAGGAGGGAAGGGATAAAACCCAGCTGAGAGTTTTCCTCGGGGGCAGAGTGTGGTCTTTTGTCTTCACTCTGACCCTATTTGCAAATATATCCTTTGTGTTACTAACAATGTGTGCCTGAAGAATTATTATTCGTGAGCCTCCAAAGAAATGAACCGCGATTTTTATATCAATATCATGCTTCCACAGCCTTGGGCTCTCTCTCCCTACAGCTTTTCTGAAGACCTGCAGGCTCCTGCCTCCCTTCACCAGTCTGATGCTGCTCTTCAGTCTTGATTTTCCATGCCCTACTGGTATTGACATATTTCCAAATAATAACTTAGAGCACATTGTATGGGAGCAAAAGGAGTCAATTTAACTACTGGAGCACCCGTTGAATTTTTTTGTGACTTTTGGTGCATCAAGCAAAATTCTCAGTGTCAGGTACCTAAGGTGCAGGTAGCAGAAATCTACCTTAACCCAGGTATCCTCACTGACAGATATGGTATCAAACTGTATTTTCCAAACTTTTTCTGAGAGTGAGAAAAGCCTGCAAGACTGTAAAAGGAAGAAGAAATTTGGATATCTAGTTTCTAGTATTTTAGAGGGAGTGATAGACTTAATTGAATAAAGTGCTATTACAAATCTCATAGGGCATTTGTAGACAACATGGCGTTTAATCCCTGTTAATTAACTGCACCTTTAAAATTTTAACCCAGGTTAATGTGGTGTGACATATTTGTGTTTGAACGACATGCTCTTTCGAGTGGTGGAAGTCCTGTGTGTGTCATTCATTGCAGATTCCAGCGGAGGGCAAATACCAATTTATCCCCCGCCCCCTATAATGTCTTTTCTAATGAATTACAGCAGGAGTTGCATGTGAACCAGCCTCCACAGTCCCCATCCCTGCCCTCACCGGGAGTCTCCTGCTAAGTCTCCCACCACCCTGCAGCTGGGCACGTTCACCCCCAAACCCTGTCACTTGCACCCGCCTAAGCTCAGGCTGATTTCCCAGTGTGCAAAATCCACCCTGGTAAGCCGCAAAAACACTTTGCAAAGTTCCCCACAGGGGCTGGTGCCTGGCCAGTCTGCTCTGCTTCTGGGGCTTGCATCTGGCTGCCCTGCACAGACCCCAGATCTTTTGCGCAAAACCCAGAAACTTTGCAAACACACAGCTATCCTACCCACTTTTCCCACCTTCTTTTCACACTCTTTTCCAGCCTGGTGCCAGACTGTCTGTTTTTTTGGGATGGAAGCGGGGGTATGGAATGGGACTGGGATAGGGGTTTGTTGCTTTTCCAGACTATGAGTGGTTTGGGGGGAGGGGAGCATTATGCACCTTCACCCACATGTGAATGAGCTCCCCCCCGGGGGGGAGGCAAGCTGAACAGCAACCCACATTTTGAAAAACATTCCAAAACATTTATAAAGCAATTCACAACACAACTCCAAAAGCCATACATGGCACTATGCAAACAGATTGATGGTGTACCTGGACAGGGAACAGGAGGGTTTCCCGTTGGAAACTGTACGAAGATCAATGAGCTCAGGAATACTGGGAAATGTAGTCCAAAATACAAAACAAAATAAAACAAAAAACAGAAAAGCTCACCATCACCAACATATAGACAGCAATCACCTATCAACCAGGTGGCAACAAACCCAGCCACCCACTCACTACTTTTATGACATCATAGCCCCACCCACTACTCTTATGATATAGGTAGTTGTTAAACTGTTATATTAATGAAAAATTCCGTAGTGGAACGAGAAGGGAAAGGAATGGGAAGGGAGGATTCACCCACCTGACTTGTCTTTTGGGATTGGGATGGGGTCCTTGTGATTGAATACTGGAAAGAGACCAGACCAGACAGAATGAGCATAGGTGGGTGCAAGTGACAAGGAGTTTGGGGTGATTGTGACAGTGCCCAGGTGAGACTCCCAGAGAGTCAGGACTGCCCAATGAGAGTCCAGGGGCAGGGACTGGGGAACCCAGGTGGTTCATAGTTTCATAGTTTCTAGGGTTGGAAGGGACCTGAGTAGATCATCTAGTCCGACCCCCTGCCATGGCAGGAAAGAGTACTGGGGTCAAACGACCCCCAGCAAGGTGTACATCTAGCCTCTTCTTAAAGCCCCCCAGGGTAGGAACCAGCACCACTTCTCTTGGAAGTTGGTTCCAGATCCTAGCCGCCCTGACCATGAAGTCACGCCTCCTGATATCTAGCCTAAATCTCCCCTCTTCCAGCTTGTGACCGTTATTCCTGGTCACTCCTGGCCATGCTCGGGGGAACAGGGACTCCCCCAGTGCCTGCTGGTCCCCCCTGACTAGTTTGTAATAGGCCACTAGATCCCTCTCAGCCTTCTCTTGTGGAGGCTGAACAGGTTCAGGTCCCGTCGCCTCTCCTCGTAGGGCCTGCCCTGTTGCTCCCAATCATGCAAGTGGCCTCCTCTGGACCCTCTCCATGTTGTCCACACCCCTCCAGAAGTGCGGCCCCTAGAACTGGACGCAGTACTCCAGCTGCAGCCTGACCGGTGCTGCATAGAGGGGGAGGATCACCTCTTTGGACCTGCTTGAGATACATCTGTGGATGCATGACAAGGTACACCTGCATCCCCACACTGCCGGCCCATGTTCATCTTGGAGTCAATGATGACTCCAAGATCCTTTTCTGTCTCTGTACTGACAAGAATGGAGTTCCCCAACTTGTAGGTATGGTGCCGGTTGTTCTTCCCCAGGTGCATCACTTTGCACTTGTCGGTGTTGAATCCCATCCTATTCTCATCCGCCCACCCCTGTAACCTGTCTAGGTCTGATTGCAGCCTATTCCTCCCTTCTAGCATGCCCACATCCCCCACATCTTAGTGTCACCAGCAAATTTGAACAGGTGCTTTTCACCCCCTGTCCAAGTCACTGATGAAGATGTTGAACAGTGCGGGCCCGCATGAGCCTTCTGCTGTAGTACATTAGGAAAGACCCTAATACATTCTAGGGTGTAAATTGGTATTTGGCTCCCTCTACTGACATGTGCGGGGAATGACACATGGGGGCTTAGCTCACTCAAAAGTGCCATTTGTGTAAACATGAATACTGTGTCAGGCAAACAAAAAATGCACTGCACCAAAAAAAAAAGCTGCATTAAAATTTTCGAGCAGTCTACATTAACTCATGTGTCATCTATACATGCTCTTTTATTTCACTTCACTAGCATTACATGACCTGTGAAGTGATGGTAAGACTATTGTACTTGGAAGAAAAGAGGACCCCCACACACACCCTGGTGAAGGAGAGGGGAATAGAACGCAGAATCTTCAGATGAGCACTCCAGCAACTGAGCTCTGGGGCAGATGAACACAGGCATAACAACCTGTGCCCTTTATTGCTTGTGAGAGTAACCCTAATAGTCAGGGGTTCTGTACAACTCCAGTTTCAGTTGCTTAAGTCTACTATACCCCACCACCCCGGCCTCCCAGAGTGATTTTGAGGGTTGGAGGGGAGGGGTAGCAGCCTAGCAGCTCTCTACTCACTTGGTAACCCTTCCACTGCTACAGTCTTGCCTCCCTCCCCCTGACTCCTCTAATCCCCTTACCCCTTTTCTCCCTCTCCTCACACACTCCATCCTCAGACATCTGTTTCACACCTCTTCACAGTTTTTCAGTCCAGGATCAGAGTCCTGGGTGACAGTTAGTAAGGCTGTGCGAAACAAAAGCGTTTCATTTTGACCAGTGTTTCAATGTTTTGACAGAACAGTGTTTTGTTTTGACTTTTGTTTCTAGTTGAAACGGCTGTTCCGGTTCATTTCATTGAGATGTTTTGCCATGTCAACCATTTCAACATTTTGCCCATAGGATATAATGGGGAAGGACAAAACAGGCTATAACTTTGTTATTTCTGGCTGGATTTGGATGAAACTTGCAAGAATGGTAGCCCCTTCTGGGGGCATAATGCATGCCCTGTTTCAAGAAGATAAGTGCAGGGGATCAGAGAAATTGCACCCCAAAATCTTGAGATCAAAATTCATGTCACATGTACATATTAAGCCACATTGGGGTCAAAACTGCAGGGGTGGTAGCCCCTGGTGAGGCCACAAATCATTCCATGTTTTAAGGTGATAGGTGCAGGTGTTTGGGGGGAACTGCACCACAAGCTGCTGACAGGCAAAACTCATGATATAAATGAAACTGCATGTGTTAAGGAGCAGTGGGCTGAAAACTGCTGGGGTGGTGGCCCCTGGTAAGGTCACAAAGCCTGCCAAGTTTCAAGGAGATAAGTGCAGGGGTTTGGGGGAAACTGCACCTCAAGCTGTGGAGAAGCAAAACTCGTGACATGGGTGCTTGTGCAACTGTGTCTGTTTTGGGGCACTGGGGGGGGGGGCAGGATGACTACTGCAGGACTGGCTGCTAAGCTACTATGTTACCAGTTACCAGTTAATTATGATTCACTCAGGGACCAGCTCAATACACAGTACCAAAGTACTACCTAACAAGTTAACGAGCATGGATTAACACCTATAAACCACAGACTAGGGAGAGGAAATTATCAGTACAGACAATCAACTGCCCCAAGACAGAGACAGTGAGTTGCACAAGCACCCATGTCATGAGTTTTTCTTGTCTACAGCTTGAGGTGCAGTTTTCCCCAAACCGCTGTACTTATCTCCTTGAAACTTGGCAGGCTTTGTTTAGCTCTCAAGATTTTGGGGTGCAGTTTCTATGAACCCCCTGCACCTATCTTCTTGAAACTTGGCATTCTTTATGCCCTCAGAAGGGGCTACCATTTCTGCAAGTTTTATCCAAATCTGGACAGAAACGACAAAGTTATAGGCTGTTTTGACCTTTTCCATTATAGCCTATGGGTGAAATGCTGAAACAGCATCGAAACAGCAAAACATTTCATCTTGCCTCATTTTGTTTCAAGGCTGTTTCAACCATATATGTTTCATTTCTATTTTGCTGTTTAAACCTCAAAACAGGCCAAAACAGCATTGAAACAAAACTGGTGGCAAAATTTCGCACAACCCTTATAGCCCACCTGGGAGCAGTGCCTCCTGCAATATTGGAGGACCACAAATTGATGGTTTTATTTCAAGTGAATAGCCAAAAGTTAACTGAACTCAAGCTAGTTAGCACAGCTCAAAACAGAATCCTTGCCCAAAGTGATGTAACTTTAAGATATCTAAAGAGCACTTGTTAATGAACCTTAATGTATGATCATTCAAGTTTTAGTTCTCTTAACACAATCTAATTGTAATGCATAATCTCACCTATAGTATAAAAGAATGATCTTATTCTTTCTGAGGCCTGAGACCTTATTCTTTCTGAGATGTTGTTCCCTAGAGCCTGTTTCACATCCATCTTAACTATACACTTGGCACAGTGTAAGATATAACCAAACTCTGTGACATTTAGCACGTTTCAGATTTACAAAAGTTAGAAGCTCATTAAAATGATAGATGGCTGAGAGTAAACAAATTAGTATCTATACAATTTAAATCTGTAGTTTGGCTCCACAGTTTCTCAAACATTTTCCATTGTTTCTCAAACATGGTAAAGTTAGCAGGTACTATTTCCATGAATTGTCAGCCTGTGTTCAGGTTAACTACTGTTAGTTATCAGTTACACATTTGGGGTTAATGTCCTCTCCAATATTGTTCAGAACTGCTGCTGGACAGCTGGCAAGCAGGGGCATGGCTACGAGCTACAAGTCTGCTCCATGCCTGTCCTGCTCAGTGGCTTTCTAGCCAAAGCGTAGGTCAGAGAGGAGAGGGGAAGTGGCCCCTGTGATACTTGGGTCATTCCCTCCACCTTCCAAATCACTCCACTGCCTCCCACACCTACCTCCTACTCCAAGTTTGGCCCCTAAACCCCCAGATACCCCTCACCCCACAGTTGACCCCTTTACCCTCAATCTCTTGTCATGCTGGGTCCCTAGGTATTAGGGTGACAGTATATGGATCTTGGGGAGCATTGGATTTGCAGCTGAATATATGACCTGTGGCCTAGCAAAGCTGCTAACCAAAAGGCAGATGCATATATTAAAAGTAACATTGCAAGATGCTTAGGCAAGCATTTTTTCTAACAATATAGTAGTGTTGTAGGATATATAGCTCATTATGTAAAAGAAACAGGATGGGAACTACCAGATTAGGTTAGGAGATAAAGCAGGTTTTGCTTATGAATGCTTATGCTAAGCCAGACATTTGGTTATGCTAAGTAGCCATCTTAAAGGTGTCAACCATTTTCAAGTGAATCTGTGTAAGTCTGTGTGCTGTGAATGAGGTAAAGTCTTAGGAATGTGGAGATGGTACCACTCGGGACTGAAAAACAGACTGGAATGTGAAAGACAACATGTAACTGGTACCAGAAGCTGAGATAAATATATGCAAAAAGGTGATTGGTAAAGAAGCTTTAAGAAGCTTCCAGGCTTTGGTCAAAGTCTGCCCAAGTGACTGAAAGAAGCAGGGGTCAAGGTCTTAGACAAGCACTCATAGCAAAAATACATGTAAATAAGTGAAATACATAGGCAATTCCGTGCTAATGAAACAAACAATAAACAGAGGTGGAACTTAAGATAGTAAGGACTAAGGTTGGAACAAAGGAGGGACAAAGGTGGGGTAAATGTTAATAAGCATAAACCAAGGTGTATAAATATGGAAAAAATTAATGTTTGCTGCAGGTCCCCAATTTGTTGGAGCTGGCCTGAAGCCGTTCCCATTTTGAATAAAGCTGTTGATAAGCAATGTGTGCAGGTGAAGCGCGATGGCATCGATCCATTGTCTCCCTAGTCATTGGGCGTCGCATGGAGTCGAGGTCTAACACTAGGTAGCCAGGTCTAGGGGAAGCATATTGAAGTGAATTTAGTCAGGCTTTGGCCTCTCTGACTAGAAAAAAACAGACAGACACCAGAAATGCTAATGCTGCTTATTTCAGTTATATGTTTTGAGATAAAAAAATAATTCCTGCATTATTACTCTGGGCACAGATGTCCAATTAAGTAAGTTTGTTTTAGTTTCTCCAAGGTCATATTTTTTTTTCTCTTTATCTGTCTTAAGTATAAAAATGCTTAGAAACTGAGGGAGGGGGAGGATTCCTTTGAACAGACAAGTGAGTGATTCCCTTGCTGTGTTGAATCCTCCCTGTGATCACAGTACAGCCCTCAATAAAGAAAAGTTGGCTCTGTCAGTTTTGATTCAACCACAATGCGAAGTTTGATTTCTTCCACAATTTGGTGCCGTGACTCGGATAGGAGACGCCTGGAGTGATCAGTTGGGACACAGACTTCTCTCCACTGAAGCCCTGGTGTGAAACCAAGGTAAGAGACCTTTTGAAATCTCTATTGAGGCTCTTCAGTGAGAGGCTGTCTCTATGTCTTCCTGATTCAATGCTTGGGGCTCACCCTAGCCGAACTTTTTTCTGCCAGAACTGTCAGACCCACTGTGTAAGTAGTAACTGTGAGTAGAAAGAGTCAAGGTGAAAGACTCTGTGTTGCTGTTGTCAGTGAAAGTATTTCCCTGTGTGACTTGAGGTAAGTTCTGTAAAGAACTAGGAGGTCTCTCTGAGGCCAGAAGTGGAAACCTTGTGCAGCCGCCCCGAAGACAACAGATTTGTTCTGCGTGCTCTTCGAAAGCAAGGGTGCAAGGTGGAAACTCTTAGAGTGTGAGTGTTTTCCACAATAAGCGTTGACCAAGGCTGAGACTAAAGAAATGCTCTTGAACCTTGTGCCTCAACGCAGAAATTCCCCTGTGTGAATTGGGAGTATGAATTGAGAAATATGAGCCACTGACCAGGTCTGAGACTAAGGTTGGGTTCAGCCACCCCAAGGCTGTCCAGAAGGGCAGTTTTGAATGCAAGGGGGCCCAACTGGAACCTCGTGACCCAGTGGACAGGTTTACCCTTTCCCTACCCTCATAATGAGCCGTGTCTAACCACGAGTAACTGTGTTGTGTGCTGTTATTGCAGTGGATTCTTGTCTTTGGACATTAGCCACAGCATCTCTGTGCCACTAGTAAATCTCACAACCTGACCGGACACCCTGAATAAGCCATTTCTGTATGAAAAACCTGTGTGAATTGAGTTTAAAGATATGAGGAGCAGAGAGTCTAAAGACATATCGGCTCCGCCAAAAGGGACTCCCACATTGTACATGTACACACACTATGGCCATAGAAGTTGTAAGTTTCTAGACAAATGGAATTGGTATACCAGAGATGATTTTAGCCACCAGTTTCCCCTGCAGGGAACATTTGATTTAAGTAAAATTGTTCATCTCCGCAGAGACCTTGAGTTAAGACACCACAGACTCAGAGGGACACATTTTCTGATTGGTATGAAGAAGCTTTCAAAAGACGTCAATAATCTCAAGTTCAGAGTCTTAAGGACTCCCAAGAGAAACTGAAATCTCAGATAAAGGAATTAAAACAGAAAAGTGCACCAAAAGGGGCCCCCCATCAATGGTACCATCAGCACCAAAACAACTATATCCACAAATAACTGAGAATGAATCTGCAGAAGATATAATTGATTTTTTTAATGTGCCACCCCCATATCAGTCCCAGGCACAACCTGAACCTGAAGAAGTCCAAAGTAACCAAATAGGTTCTTCTGGCAGGATTAGCCCACCTTACCAGGAAACTATCACTCAACAACTGTCACCTGCTCCTGAGGCATGCCCATGTCCACCAGAAGCATGGCGTCTGTCTCCTGAAATCTCGACCCCTCCTCTTGTTTAAGGTCTGGTACCCAGTATGGTCCAGCCCCTTCTTTAAAATCTAAAAATCTTTATGCCAACTTCCAGGGCAAGGTCCAAATGGAGAAACTACAATCACAGTCCCTGTTCCCTGGACCCCAAGAGATCTCCTAAACCTTGTTAAACAATTTCCCAACATCAGGGAGGAACCCCAAAAATTAAGAGATGAATTAGACACTGTAATCCAATGTTATGATCCAACATGGGCAGATTTGAACCAATTAATGAGAAGTGTTCTGCCCTCTGAGGTCCGCAACCATCTCATCGCACAGGTGACTTGGCCTACTCAAGACCCCGGAATAGGAGATCACTTAGCAGATGCCCGAAGACACCTCCTTGAGGCTGTGCTTAAAACTTGCCCCAGGAAAACTGACTGGGCCAAAAATACATAACTGTAAACAAAATAAAGGAGAATCCCCAGCAGACTACATGGACCGCTTGAAACTAGTATTTGAAAGACATTCTGGTATTGAAAATGCAGCTGAAACTGCCCCAGAAGCAGTTGCTTCCGCTTTTGTCCACGGACTTCTTTCTAAAGTCCAGGAACAGTTGTGCACAATTGCTGTAGGTTGGCAGACTAAGCCACTTGCACAACTAGTCACCATTGCAAATCATTGTACAACCTGCCAGGAAAAGAAAAAGGAATCCACGGAAACTAAGCTAATGTCATTGCAATTACAGACTTTAGACAGGGGCAGAAGCTGAAGTTTCCATCGAGGACAGTTCAGAGGCAGGGGACGTGGCCGTGGGATGGGACGAGGAGGATTTCAGTCCCAAAATAATGGCAGTTGTCTTTATTGTGGCCAACCAGAACACTGGAAGCTCAATGTCCTCTCCGGCCTGGCCAGCCGGGGATGACGTTTGACCCGCCACCACCTCCTCCCACTCAATTCTCTGTCCCGAATCAGGGAGCCTCCTGTTAGGCCAGCCTGAGGAATGGTAACATCACCACAGCCCCGCTTCTCCCACCTAATCAAGATGATCCCTTCTTTTCCTGTGTGATAAATGGCATCTCTACAAAATGTTTAGTAGACATGGGTGCAAGCCGCTCTCCTCTTCGAGCTGAAGAATTTTCCACAACTCCCCTCTCCTCTGCTGTTGTAAACGCTGTGGGAATTTCAAATCAAATAGTTCCTCATGCTGTTTCCCAACCATTACATGTTTCTCTTGGTCCTGTTTCTGATCAACATGCCTTTCTCCTTAGTCCTTGTTCTCCTGTTAATTTATTAGGCAGAGATTTACTTTGTAAACTCGGCTGTACTATCTATTGCTCTCCTAACGATGTTTATTTAGATGTCCCTTGTGATAACGAGATAGCAGCACTTGCCGTTTTAGCTAGCTCACCTCCTGAGCCTGAGTTCCCTGATCTTTCTGTGTTACAAGAAGAAATCGTAAAAGCTGTCCCTCCGTTTCTCTGATCCCAGCATGCTAATGCAGTAGGACAAATCCATACTGCCCAGCCTGTAAAAATGAGATTAAACCCAGCTAAGCCTTTACCCAGAGTTGCTCAATATCCTTTACGTCCAGAAGCTGAAGAAGGCCCTGTTAAAACTGCCCTTTTAAAGCAAGGTATCATTGTCCCAACTAAGAACCCTTGTTATCCGCCTATTCTTCCTGTAAAAAAACCTGGAAAGAATACCTATTGCTTTGTACAAGACCTCCGCGTGGTAAATTCTGCAGTTTTACCTACTTTTCCTGTTGTACCATTTGCAGCTACTATCTTAGCCTGTATTCCCCCTAAAGCTTGTTATTTTATTATTGTTGACTTGTGTTCTGCATTTTTCTCTATCCCTATACACCCTGATAGCCAGCTTCTCTTTGCATTTACCTATCAAGGACTTCATTATACCTGGATGCAATTGCCCCAGGGCTATACTGAATCTCCTTCCCTTTTTTCTCAAATTCTGAAGAAAGATCTAGATGACATAATATTTAAAGAAAATTCTGTGCTTGTGCAATATGTTGATGATATGCTTTTGGCATCTACCTCCCTTGAAGCCTGTAAAACTGATTCCTTAACTCTCTTCACCTCTCTTGCCCTAAAAGGCCATACGGCATCTAAAGAAAAGCTACAACTTTGTTTTCCTTGTGTCCACTATTCAGGTCATGATATTTCTGCTGGAGAACGACTGCTTTCCTCTTCCAGAATAGAAGCTATTCTTAAAATCCCTAGACCAGCTACTGTGTCCCAAATGCCTTCCTTGGCATGGCTGGCTACTGCCGTCAGTGGATACTCACCTATGCCTCTATAGTCAAGCCGTTGCAAAATCTGACTCTTGTTAATACCCCTGAGCCTTTCTTTACCCTTGACTTCAGAGATTGAAGCCGTTTTTAACTCTATTAAACAAGCTCTGTTGCAAGCTCCTGCCTTAGGCCTTCCCAATTATACTAAACCTTTTATTCTTTTTTGTCATTAAAAAGATGAATTTGCACTTGCAGTTCTTACTCAGACATGTAGAGACAAGCACTGTCTCATTGCTTATTATAGCTCGGCTCTTGACCCAGTTGCAGTCGGATTTCCCCCATGTCTCCAAGCTGTAGCTGAAGCCGCTGTCACAGTTGAACTTTCCTCCACCCTTGTATTAGGTTCTCCCCTTACTGTTGCTGTCCCACATGCTGTAGCAGCCTTTTTACTAAAAAGAACAACCCAACACCTTTCAAATGCTAGATGAACTAAGTATAAAACCTTGCTTCTCTCTGCTGGAAATGTCACCCTAACTAGATGCCCTGTTTTAAACTCTGCTTCCCTGTTACCTACTCCTTCAAATGGTGAACCCCATGATTGCATTTTTGTTACTGCTCACCTATCAATGCACCGCACTGATCTAAAGGACAATCCCTTGCAAACCAGATCTAGTATTCTATGTTGATGGATCATGTCAAAGAAACTCAGAAGGTTCCCTTGTGGCAGGATATGCAGTATGTTCCCAATATGATGCTATAGAAAGCCATCACTTACCTAATGTGTATTCGGCTCAAGTTGCTGAGCTTGTAGCCCTCAGCAGGGTTTGCACCCTAGCCTCTGGTGCCTCTGTTAATATTTATACTGATTCTCGCTGTGCTTTTAGTGTTGTACACGATTATGGTCAACTCTGGAATCAAAGAGTCTTCCTCACTTCAAGAGGTGCCAAGATTAGTAATGGTCCATACGTAAAGGCCTTGTTGAATGCTTTACAATTACCTTCTGCTGTTGCTATTATTCAGTGTCAAGCTCACCAGAAACCTTATGATGATGTTACATGTGGAAATGCTCTGACAGATTCCACTGCCAAAGCTGTGGCTATTTCCACTTCTCAGGCTACGCCTGTGTTTTTGTCTATTCCGACTGACCGGTCTCCATTGGCAAGTCTTCACAACGTTGCCCTCCTCCCAGATCAGGTTCCAGAACCAGAGAAACCTACATGGAGACTGGCTGGGTCTTTCTTACACCCTGACCATTTGTGGCACTCCCCAGATGGCCGCCTGGTTGCCCCAGTGGTCCTTCTTCCTCATCTTGCTCGCATACACCGCGGCATGGCACATGTGAGCAAAGGGGGGAGGATAGAAGCTGTTAAGCTTGATTGGTTTGTTCCAACTTTTCCATCTGTGGCTCCACAGTACTGCCACACCTGTCCTATTTGCCAAGACCATAATGTGGGAAAGCCTGTAAGAACAAAGAAGGCACCCCCCCCCCACCTTGGGGATCATTTGTAAATTTACAATTAGATTTTATTCCAATGCAGAAATGTTGTTCTTATGAATATGCTCTTGTTATTATATGTATTTTTCTGGATGGGTAGAAGCCCACCCATGTGCAAAAGCTGGCACCATCACTGTAAGCAAAAAGTTGCTCAGAAACTTTATTCCAAGGTTTGGTAGTCCTTTATCCCTAAACTCTGAGAGAGGAACTCATTTTACTGGACAGATAATGAAAGAAATTTGTAAAGTCCTGCAAATCCAACAGAACTTTCATTGCCCATATCATCCACAGGCCTTGGGCCAAGTGGAACACCAGAATGGCATTCTGAAAAATAAACTGGTCAAAATGTGTGCTGAGACTCACCTAAAATGGCCAGATGCACTTCCCATAGCCCTTCTGAGTATGACATCTACTGCCAACCGAAAGACTGGGCTTAGCCCACATGAAACGAGTGCGCCAGCGTTTGCGTCAGCGTTTGCGCCGGAGGGCAGGCAGGAAGGGCCCAGAGGCAGACTCCTGCTAGCGTGGGACAGAGGCATCACACTCAGCTAGAAACAGGCAGCAACTCCTACGATGGTGTTGACATGGAGTGCTGCCTGGGCCCCTGCCCGGGGGGCGCAGCCTTCCTGGGGCTGGTCTGAGGACTCCACCCAGACGGACCCCACGGGGGGGGCTGGCGTCCCCCAACCCCATGGCTTGCAGGAGCTTCCCAGGAAGGCCTGGGGGGGCAAGGACTGGGGACCCCCACACCTGTCCTGCAAGTGCCCGCCTTAGGGCCCTGGAGGCACAGGTGAGGGAGCTCCAGCAGGAGGTTAGCAGGCTGAGGGGAATCCAAGAGGCAGTCGAAGAAATTGACAGATACTTTCTTTCCCTGCAGGTTTATACGACCAAGGAGGATGCACCTCAAGAAGTGCCCTCCGCTGCTAAGTGGCAGATGGTCACTTCCTATGCCAGGGCTGCTCGTAACATAGCAGCACCAGTACCTTCAGTCTGGCTGGAGAACAGGTACAAAGTCTTGGCAGCCCTGGAGGAGGAGGAAGAAGAGGAGGAAACCAGGGAGAGGCAACTCCATGCTTCCCATGTCCCGTGCAGGCTGAAGGAGACAAGCAGGCCAGGAGGAGAAAGCGTCGCCTGACTGTCATTGGCAACTCCATCCTGAGAGGTACGGAGGGCCCCATCTGTTGCCAGGACCCCTCAGCACGTGAGGTCACTGCCTACCTGGAGCGAGGATTCAGGACATGAAAGGGATGCTTCAAACTGTAATCCAGCCCACCGATTATTACCCCATGGTCCTAGTCCATGTGGGCACTAATGATGCAGCCAGGAGAAGCCCTGATCACCTGATGCAGGACTACCATGCTCTGGGGTGTGTGCTGAAGGAGATGGGTGCACGGGTGTTTTTCTCTTCTATTCTGCCAGTGAGTGGATGTGGCAGACGGCATGAAACGTGCATCGCAGAGACCAACTGGCGGCTACAGGAATGGTGCTTCGAGGAGGGCTTTGGCTTCCTCAACCATGACCGGCACATCATGATGAGAGACATGCTTGGATGGGATGGGCTCCACCTTTCCCCTAAAGGTAAGCGCATGTTCTCTTCTACGTTGGTGGACCTCCTCTGGTGGGCTTTAAACTAGGCTCATTGGGGGAAGGGGAAGATGAGGGCGGAGGAATCATCAGACTGCCAGACCAAGCAACACCCGCAAGTACAGCCCAGCCCAGCCCAATGAGCAAAATGAATAAACAGGTAAGCAACAGGGGCCAGGGCAATGCTGGGACTAGGGGGTCAGTACACACATCTACAGGAGGCCTCAAATGCCTCTACACAAATGCTCATAGTATGGGAAACAAGCAGGAGGAACTCACCCTCCTGCGAGCTGACACCAGCGTGGACATAGTGGGGATCAGTGAAACGTGGTGGGACTCGACGCATGACTGGGCGGTGAATGTCAAGGGCTATAGGCTGTACAGGAGGGACAGGATAGGAAGGAAAGGTGGGGGCATGGCACTCTATATTAAGGAGGAATACACATCCTTGTCATTTAGCAAAGAGTCAGAGGAAGGGCACTCTGAAGTGCTTTGGGTTAGAGTACAAGGCAGTCGAGGGGAAAGAGACTTAATGGTGGGGGTCTACTACAGACCTCCCAACCAGGGGGAAGAGCCTGACCAGGAATTCTTAGGTCAGCTCACAGAGGTAGTGAAGTCCAAGGATGTGATAGTCAAGGGGGACCTGAACTTCCCGGACATCTGCTGGGAAGAGCAGTCAGCCAGGTCTGACCGCTCACGTAGGTTCTTAGACAGAGTGCAGGACCTCCATCTAACCCAGGAGGTGCACAGCCCCCCCAGGGGAGATGCTTTCTTGGACCTAGTGCTGGCCACAAGAGATGACCTGGTGCGGGGGCTCAACCACCTGGGCGACAGTGATCATCGCCTGCTGGAATTCACCATCCAGTGCAAGGTGGCAAAGGCCGGCAGTAAGGCAGCAGCCCTAGATTTCAGGAGGGTGAACTTCAGTGAGCTAAGAAGGATAGTTGGGGAAGTGCTGAGGTCCCAAAGGGGAGGGGAGCCAGGTGCCCAAGGAGAGTGGTCGCTCCTTAAGGAGATGATCCTCCAAGCCCAGAGGAAGGTAATCCCAACAAGGATCAAAGGGAGCAGGAGGGCACACAAGCCTCCATGGCTCACCAAAAGCATTCGGGAATGTCTCCTTGCTAAAAGGGAGGCGTACACCCAATGGAAAGAAGGGGACATCACCAGGGAGGACTATACCGCAGTTGCTCGGGGATGTAGGGGGGCAGTCATGAAGGCCAAGGCAGAGATGGAATTAGGACTAGCTTCCCAGATTAAGGACAATAAGAAGTCCTTCTTTAAATACATAGGGGGTAAAAAGAAGGTTCCGGGTAATGTGGGACCCCTGCAGGACGCGTTGGAAAATTTGGTCATCACATGAGACAACAAAGCTAACATGTTTAATGATTTCTTTGCCTCTGTCTTCCTAAGTAGGGACCAGAACAGTCACCTCCCTGCTGGGCCCCCCTCGGGCCCCAGAGGAGGCACACTTGGGCCAAGGGTTAGTGAGGAACTAGTTAGGGAGCTTCTGGAGGGACTTGACATATTCAAGTCAGCCGGTCCGGATGATCTCCATCCTAGAGTTCTAAAGGAATTGGCCGAGGTCATTGCAGGACCCCTGGCACAGCTTTACGAGCATTCGTGGTGGTCTGGTGCGGTGCCGGAGAACTGGAAGAGTCCAACGTGGTTCCCATCTTCAAAAAGGGGAAGAAGGAGGACCCAGGAAACTATAGGCCAGTTAGTCTTACCTCGATCCTAGGCAAGCTGTTTGAGAAAATTATTCTGGTACATATCCAGGAGGGGCCAGCAGGGGACTGCATGCTTAGGGGCAACCAACACGGGTTCATCAATGGCAGGTCCTGTCAGACCAACCTGGTGGCCTTTTATGATCAGATCACCAAATCATTAGATGCAGGGGTAGCAGTGGACATAGTCTTCCTCGACTTCTGGAAGGCTTTTGACACTGTCTCTCACCCCATTCTCATTAAGAAACTGGGGCACTGTGGTGTCGACACCCACACAGTCAAATGAGTCACCATCTGGCTGGAGGACCACACCCAGAGGGTGGTAGTAGATGGGTCCTTCTCAACCTGGAAGGACATGGGCAGTGGGGTTCCACAGGGCTCGGTCCTCGGGCCTGCACTGTTCAACATCTTCATCAGTGACTTGGATGAGGGGGTAAAAAGCACCCTGTTCAAATTTGCTGATGACACTAAGATGTGGGGGGATGTGGGCACTCTAGAAGGAAGGAACATGCTACAATCAGACCTAGACAGGTTACAAGCGTGGGTGGATGAGAATAGGATGGGTTTCAACACAGACAAGTGCAAAGTGATGCACCTGGGGAGGAACAACTGGCACCATACCTACAGGGTGGGGAACTCCCCTCTTGTCAGCACAGAGGCGGAAAAGGATCTTGGAGTCATCATTGACTCCAAGATGAACATGGGCTGGCAGTGTGGGGAGGCAGTCAGGAAGGCCTACCGTACCTTGTCATGCATCCACAGATGCATCTCGAGCAAGTCCAAAGAGGTGATCCTCCCCCTCTATGCGGCACTGGTCAGGTCACAGTTGGAGTACTGCGTCCAGTTCTGGGCACCGTGGCATTCTATCCTGCCTGGAGATTGGGTCCATGTAAAAGTCCATCAATGAAAGTCATCGCTGAAACCTCGCTGGAAAGGCCCATTTCCGGTACTCCTGACCACCAACACTGCAATAAGTTGTCAAGGATTCCAGCCATGGATCCACGCGTCACACAGTAAGAAAACATCAGCCCTGTTAGACCCAGAGTCTCCTCCATATCAATCTTGTAATCGACCTCCACAGACTGGTAGTGAGCCTAGTGCCTGCCAGCAGGATTGCTCAAGACCAGTAGTGAGCCAAGCGCCTACTGGCGAAGAGGAGTTGCCACTACAGAGTGAAGAGGATGTGTCCCAACGACACCACTATGCCCTTCGGGACAGGAAAAAGGCCTCTACCTAGTTCCTGGTTCCTGAGGTGGAGTTGGTTAGTCGTGATTTGGGTAGTTCTCAATATTTCCTTTTGGGCCATCTTATGTAAACTTGACTCATCAGTTATAAGAAACTCTGTAAACCAAACTACACTTCCGCACCAACAAAGAAGATCATTTCATGAAAATATGTTTTTCTCTTTAGTTAATCAAATTGGGATAGATTTAAATGTCTTTCGTTGTTGGATGTGTAGTCATGTCTCTATCTATTCTACTGGAGGAATACCCATTATACCGGTACCCTTGGATGCAACTCAGATGTTAGCCCCTTACTATTCAGATTTTCATGGAAATGAAATTTGGCAGAATGTAAGTTGGAACTGGTCTGACAATGTATGATTAGCATATACCACCCCTGGAAAGTTCTGTTGGACCTGTAATGGATCTCGTGTTGCAGTAGGAGTCAGTAAGTGCAAGGTAGAATTCAATATAAATGGTGCTTGGTTTTCTAACGGTTCCTGGATATCTAATTACCCCCCTGCAGGTCCATTTTCAGGCTATTATTCACAATGGATGATGTCCCCATGCTGTAATACAGGTGGATATACTGCACTAGCTGGTTACTATTTTGTGTGTGGAGATAAGGCCTATAAAAATCTTCCCTCCAGCTGGAGAGGAATGTGCTATGTCTCCGCAGTGTATCGTTCCTTTACTATTAAATTTTACTTACCTAAAAGAAAAATTTGCAACGTTCGCAAAATTACAGAAAATCAAAGGTTTTGGAGTATAATGTTCCCCAGCTATGGCACAGGCTTAGCTATGTCTGAGATAAAGAAAGTTGCAGCATCTCTGGAAAAGATTGCTAATGGTACTGCTGATAGTTTTGATCAAATAAATACAGAAATGAAAGAAATAAGGCAGATATTGCAAAACCGACTTGTGTTAGATTATATACTAGCCAGCAAAGGAGGAGTCTGTGCTTTAATAGGTAAAGAATGTTGTACTTATATTCCCAATAATTCAGAAATAATCCAGGATTTAAGTAAACATATTCAAAAAGAAACAGCTAAATTGCATGAGTCAGATAGTTGGAATTTGAGTTCCTGGTTTAGCTCTATTTTCAGTTCCTTAGGCTCTCCTGTCATTCATAGTTTGTTGATATTGTTTGTTGTTTTTATTGGAGTATGCCTAATGTTTATGATAATTCAATGTTGTTTAAACTGTGCTGTTAAGCAAATGAGAACTAGCCCATCAACCAGAAACGAAGTATATAATTTGTATGTTGAAATAGCAGAAAGTAAAGAAAAAGAAAAACTAGAAGTTGAAAGGCTAATGGCTATAAATATCTAACTTAAAAAAAAAATTAAGGAGTGAAGTGAATTTAGTCAGGCTTTGGCCTCTCTGACTAGAAAAAAACAGACAGACACCAGAAATGCTAATGCTGCTTATTTCAGTTATATGTTTTGAGATAAAAAAAAATTCCTGCATTATTACTCTGTGCACAGATGTCCAATTAAGTAAGTTTGTTTTAGTTTCTTCAAGGTCGTATTTTTTTTTCTCTTTATCTGTCTTAAGTATAAAAATGCTTAGAAACTGGGGCGGGGGCGAGGATTCCTTTGAACAGACGAGTGAGTGATTCCCTTTGCCGTGTGGAATTCTCCCTGTGATCACAGTACAGCCCTCAATAAAGAAAAGCTGGCTCTGTCAGTTCTGATTCAACTATAATGCAAAGTTTGATTTCTTCCACAATATCAAGTCCAAGTGTAGTGAAGTTAGAAACCAAGCAATCCATCTGAGGAATTGAGTCAGAGATCCAGAGGGTCAGGAGACCAGCTGGGTCAGGTATCCAGAAAACCAGAATCAGGTCCGGTATCCAAAAGTTCAGGCAAATCTTTGGGTCCATGGGCAAGCCAGGTTATCCAGAAATTCTGTCAGGAAGCCAATAACAGCACAAGCCAAAGGTGCAGAAGACTAGATCGAGGATTGAGTCTTGTTTGCCAGACACTTCCTTTTTTTGGGTTGGGCTTTATTATATTATAAGGGGTAGCCACTCTAATGGCAGGGAGTGGGAGTGTAGCTAAGCCCAGATGGATGGTTCTGGCTACCTGTGTCTGCCCCAGTGTTCTTTTGGGCAGGTAGCAGGGTGGGATGGGCATCCATGCCAGGGCCCTGAGTTCAAGGCTACTGCCTGATACTCCTGATTGGCCCTTCCACCTATAGATTGCTGCCCTGTCATCCCAATCAGCCTGAGAGAAGGAGCATTAGTGGTCAGGTTTCCTGCAGCTTTTCATCCTAGCACACCCGGATCCATTCCCTATAGCTGGATTAGCTGCAGCTAGGCAGCTCCCCTCCGCCCTCCCAGCTGGATCTGGGCACACAGGGGCAGTGTGGTCTGCATGAACTCCATGATCAGGCAACGGTGGGGTGAAGCCCCCCTACTACTACCTCTGGTACTCAGGATGACTGGGATGATAGGGCAGTGATAGGGGGTGGATGGGGAAGCGGGAACAGATGGGGCAATTGGGTTGCTGAGAACAAAATGGGGATGTAGGTAAGATTTGGAGATAGGGGGGGCAATTTGGGGGACAGAGGCAGCTTCTCCTGACGCACCCACTGCATTTTCTTCCCTACCACCACCCTCTCCTTTCCCCACTTCCCTTCTCCACTCACTGAATTCCCTTCCTATGCAGTGCCTATGACAATACTACTCCAAGACTGAAAAGATAGGTTAGGTTGGACCTGAACTGACAGATAGTGTTGTTCTTCCTGAAACTCCGATTTTTGGTAATTTGCTGTCCTTCTAAAAAATCTTCATAGATTTCATAGACATTAGGGCTGGAAGGGACCTTGGAAGATCACTGAGTCCAGCCCCCTGCCCAAAGGGCAGGAAGTCAGCTGGGGTCATAGGATCCCAGCAAGATAAGCATCCAATTTGCTCTTGAAGGTGTTCAGTGTAGGTGCTTGAACCACCTCCGATGGCAGGCTGTTCCAGACCCTGGGAGCTCGGACAGTAAAGAAATTCTTCCTTATGTCCAGCCTGAAATGGTCTTGTAGTAGTTTATGATGGTTCGACCTCGTCATCGCTTGGGGTGCTCTGGTGAACAAATGTTCCCCCAGATACTGGTGGTCACCCCAGTAAACGTATAGGTGGGCACCAGATCACCCCTGAGCCTGCACTTTTCCAGGCTAAAGAGCCCTATAGCTCTCAGCCTGTCATTGTAAGGTCTGTTTTCCTGACCTCTGATCATGCACGTGGCTCTTCTTGCCTGGTTCTAGGCTGTTTAGGACAGTGTTCTCTTTTGTCACCAGTTTGGTACCACAAAATGATCTGCAGGAAATGGACCACTCTCTTCTTGGATGGTGCCAATGATACAAACATAACAGATCAGGGATGGGGAAGAGACCCAAATCACTCAAATTCTGTAACCACTTAGCAAACAAGAAAATGGAAGAAAACCTGTAACAGTCAAGAGCAAACGAGAGAACAGATTATGTTGAGGATTGTTAGGATGGTGAACCCTTGCATTTTCCCCGCCTTTTTCCTGTTGATTTCTTGCAGCTAGTGCACTGCTTGTTAATGCTTGCTTTTTCCAGCCTTTTTTGCAATCTGCTCTTTTGCCCACCCTTTTCCTTTGTTGAGCTGAGCTGAATCTAAACACTGAAGGGTCTTGGTTTCAAGTTAGAGATTTAACTAGGCACTGTTTACTTAGGGCTTTAAATGGTTAATTGTCTGTTTAATTGTTTAACTGTTTGTTTAATTGTAAAGAAGAGGAACTTAAACCAAACAGGGAAAGGAAACCAGTGGGTATATGAGAATATAAAAGAAGGTTTTTGAGAACTGTGACTAAAGACAGCAGGGGTGAAGTAGGGGTGATGACCTCATGTGGGTGCAGAGTGGAAAATTTCCTAATGCATAGGCAATTCCATGTAAATGCAGGGGTGGTACTGTGGGCATAACAGAAGGAAACTGGGCATGGTTAATGCTAATGAGGGTGAACTGAAAAGTATCATTGCTTTCTTGCATTTATAATCTGCGTGGTGTTCACAGTGCTCTGCATGGTGTGTGTAGTGGTTGCATCCATCCAAAGTTGCCTCCACTCTAATAAAGCAGTTGAACGCAGTGTGTGCTGGTGTTTGCCCCTGCTCTGCTCTGGCTAATGAGTATCAGGATCCCATAGGCAATTGGTTCATCAGATTCCCTAGTCATTGGGCCTCACGTGGTGTTGAGGTTTAATGAGGATGTTTGCCAAGATTTATTATTGGGGGGATTTGCTAAGGAAAAAATGCAAACCCAAAAGACAAAAAAAATCACACTGGATTTAAGGTTTTGTTAGAAATGCGCAGGCCGGCGGGTTAATGTATATACTGATTCTCGTTATGCTTTTTCTACGGTCCATGCACACGGACTATTGTGGAAAGAAAGGGGTTTCATTACGGCTTCTGGGAATAAAATTGCTAACGGCCCTCAGATTATCAAGCTCCTAGATGCACTCCACCAGCCTAAAGAGGTAGCAGTCATTCATGTGTGAGCTCATGGGAAGGCTGCTGAGGAAAAGCATAAGCTTGGAAATGCAAGGGCTGATGCGGCAGCAAAAGAAGCCGCATTTATTGGTGGAGAGGTGGAGGAAGTATCCAGGCAGGCCTTGTCCCATGCCATATGGCCATACGTCTGGGATCTAGTCCCGCAGTATTCCCCTGAAGAAGATAAATTTGCACAGGAGGCTTGCGCAGAAAAGAACTCCCATAGGTGGTGGATAGTACCAGGAGGGAAAGTCATGATACCTAGGCCATTGCTTTGGGAGGTGCTGCATCAGCTCCATGCAAGTACCCACATGGGAGGCTTGGCTATGGGTGATCTAAAGATCCGCCAAGAAGTAGCCCCAGGGCTATATGTAGAAGCTCAGCGCATTGCTACCAGGTGCATCACATGTCAGAAAGTAAACCCTCGAATGAAACCTCCTGTGCCAATGGGAGGTAGACCCTGGGCAGCGTACCCTGGACAAGCATGGCAGATCGATTTTGCCGAGCTCCCACGGTCCGGACATCATAAGTTTTTACTTGTCATGGTAGACCAGCTCTCTGGTTGGGTCGAGGCCTGGCCCACCAGGACTCCCACTGCGGCTACAGTAGTGAAATATCTGTTGCAGGAAATCATTCCCTGGTATTCTCTGCCCGAATCCATCGAGTCGGATCAAGGACAACACTTTGTGGGAAAAGTAGTTCAAGAGGTCGCACAAGCCCTCAAGATCACTTGGAAACTACACACACCATGGAGACCACAGAGTTCAGGACAAGTGGAACACATGAATAGGACCTTAAAAACTCTACTCACCAAGATCTGTATTGAAGCACACCTTAAGTGGCCTCAAGCATTGCCGCTAGCTCTTATTTGCATTTGAAACACTCCCCGATGGGGCATTAAATTAACCCCATATGAAATTATGTTTGGCAAGCCTCCTTGAGTCTTACCCCCTGGGATGCGAGAAAATATAACTTTTGAATTAGGTAATAGAACTTCATATGTACGCTATTGTTTTGCAGTCTGTCTTGTCTTCTCTTCACAGGTATGCAGCCTCCTTTCAGCACCTGCCTTTAGACGTACCGGTACATGACTTCTCCCCGGGAGACTGGGTCTTGGTGCAGCGGTGGAAAAAGGAACCTTTGACTGAGAGGTGGAGTGGCCCTTTCCAGGTACTTCTAATAACCCACACCGCTGTAAAGATTGCTGGCCATGACCATTGGATACACCATACCCGTGTGAAACGACATTCATGAGCGTCAAAGGACATCAGCTCCCAGGACGAGCTCACTCCAGAAGCTGAGCCGTCCTTGGAACAAGAAGCCAGCAGGTGGAGCTGTGAACCTACTGGTGATCTCCAAGTGCGCCTGAGATGGCTTAATCAGAGTCCAGAAAATCAAATAAGGAAGTAACAAAGAAAAAGTTTAGGCTGTATTTGATCTCAAAAGAGGGAGGATATGGTGGAAGTCTTAATATGCCTTGTTGTTATCTATGTAGTAAAAGAGGCATGATTGAGCAGCCCTAGCCACCACCCTATATCCCCGTTTCCCCCAATTGCTCCCCCAGAAGCAAATTTGTATGTTGACATGATGGAAAGAATTGCAGGTGCCTTCAGTCTCACCAACTGCTCGGCCTGTGGGGGACTCCAAGAGGCCGGAGGCCGGTGGCCTTGGAGGGCTTTTCCTTTAGCCCCAAAGTGGCTAATGAGTAGTAAGGCAGATGTTAAGAGTACTAGTTAAGAATGGGGAGCAGAAAGCATCTTGAGGGGGGAATATTGTTAGAAATGCGCAGCTTGCATCTTGCACCTGATAAGAAAGAAATACTGCCCAAGGCTCCTTTCTCCCCCGGTCCCGCCTTAGCCTTTCTCATGCTGATTACAGAAGCTGGAATTCAATTGACTGTGGCCTTGGGTATGAACTTTTGGTGAACTGTTGTAGTTTCTGGGCATGCTTAATAAGCTGTTACATATTTACCCCTCTGCCCCGCATACTTAAGTAGCTAATTATACTATACATGCGATGTATGTAATAATGTAACTACATGTATGCTTGTATGAAACGGAAGTAGCTGTAAGAGTTCCGGTGTCTGCACACGTGCTCAGGAGAGAGAAGATAAATTCCGCTTGCAAACACAATTAGTTTGTCAGAAGCTGATTTGGGCATCAATGCCCCACTCTGACCTTGTTTGCAAACAAATACATCCTTTTGTGCCGGCTGATGTTTGTGTGTCTGTGATCTTTGCGGGCCTCCAAAGAAACGAACCACTTTTTGCAACAGTTTTGTGCCCAGGAACCTGAGCAGCTAAACAATTCACTGTGTCATTGTCTTCCCTGGAAAAAAGGCACCAGATAGAGCTAAAATTGTCCCAGACATCCCATCTTCCTTCACCCATCTCAGATCAGTGGGGGAACAAAATAAGTCTTGAAACTCTCATTTAGTTTCTTTGCAGCTTTTCTCAGAGCTTCATGGACTTCCTTGTTTATCAAGCTGTAGATGAGGGGGTTGACCATGGGAGTCAGGACAGTGTAGAATATGGAGAAGAACTTGTTCAGGGCCCTCAGCCTGTTGGTTTTAGGTAATAGATACACAACAATTACAGTCCCAGAGAAAAGCATCACCACAATGAGCTGAGAGGAGCAGGTGGAAAAGGCTTTCTGCCTCCCAGTAGTGGGAGGGATCCTCAGGATGGTGCCAATAATACAAACGTAAGAGATCAAAGTTAACAGGACAGAGGGAAGTGTTAATGTGGAAGAAAATCAGGTGAGAGAGGCAGCGAGCTGCTGGGAAGGGACGGCCTCCATCTCTCTCTGCTGGGGAGGAGGCTCTCCTCAGCCAGACTGGCTGATTTGCTCCACTGGGCTTTAAACTAAGTCTGCAGAGGGTGGGGGGACTACCGCCACTGCTGGTTCACTGAGCAACACTTGCAAAGCCAGCAGGCCAAGGCACTTAAGGGAGCCCACCCATGCCACAGCCCTGGAACAACTGGTAGGCAAGGCAAGGGCCCCCAAGGGGACACTTGCCTGCCTGTACACAAATGCCAGGAGCTTGGGGAATAAACAGGAGGAATTTGTCCTCTTGTTTAGCACAATAAATTATGATGTCATAGGGATAATGGAGACCTGGTGGGACTCCACCCATGACTGGGCCACAGGTATAGATGGCTATACCTAGTACAAGGGAGATTGAGTAGACAAAAGGGACGGTGGCATAGCTCTCTATGTTAAGTGATCTACGCATCCCAGGGCGACCTGATTGACGACCAGGGTGGACGACTGGAGACCCTCTGGGTTAAAATCCTTGGGGAACACAGCACAGGGGACACAATGGTGGGAGTCTACCTCCCACCCAAAGTCAAAACCTTGACCAGGAGTTCACCAGGGAATTGGCTGAGGCTGCATGCTGAGGCTGCATACTCATGGTTGTCATGGCAGACTTCAACTACCCAGATATCCCATGGGAAGAGCGCTCGGCTAAATCCGAGAGGTTGCAAAGCTTCTTCTTGTGCATGGATGACCTTTATTTAACACAAAAGGTCTACGGGACAATGAGAGGTAAAGTGCTGCTCGACCTAGTACTGGCAATCGGGGACGACCCTAATCAGTGACCTAATGATCGAAGGGAGGCTGGGTGACAGCAACCATAAGCTGATCACCTTCATCATCTGTCATAAAGCTGGCAAGTCATTCAGCAACATGGAAGTCCTTGACTTCAGGAAAGCTGACTTTGACAAGCTCAGGAGGCTTGTTGGTGAGTCCGACCCCAAGGGGAGGAGAGTTCAGGAAGAGTGGTTGCTCCTCAAGGGAGCAATCCTTGATGCACAAGCTATTGCTATTATGTCTCAGAAGAAAGGCACCAAAAGGGCACAGCAGCCCCCTTGGCTCTCCAGGGAACTAGCGGAACACCTGTGGCAGAAAAGAAAGGCCTACAAAGGATGGAGGACGGGATCCACCTCCAAGGAGGAATATCCACCCCCAGACCTGCAGTGAGTGAACCAGGAAAGCCAAGACTGTGACTGAACTCCAACTAGCTACAAGTATCAAGGAAAATAAAAAGTCCTTTTTTAGATATGTGGGGAGCTGGAGGAAAAGCAAGGGAAACACTGGCCCCTGCTAACCACATGGGACAACTGACAACGAACACCCAGGAAAAAGCCAACCTATTAAATAGGTACTTTGCATTGGTCTTTCATCAGTCCTGTGGGATGCCTCTGCCCACTACAAGACAGGAGAGCCTGGGTGAGGGAGGCCTGGGTGAGGGAGATTCCCTGCCCTCCATCAATGCTGATCTCGTGAAGGAACAGCTCGAGAGGCTGGACAGCTTCAAGTCAGCGAGCCCTGACAATCTGCACCCCAGGGTACTCAAGGAGCTGGCGAGCGTCATAGCCCAGCCCCTGGCATGGATCTTTGAGAACTCCTGGCGCTCTGGCGTAGTGCCCGAAGACTGGAAGAAGGCCAATGTGGTGCCGATCTTCAAGAAAGGGAGGAGAGTGGATCTGGCTAACTACAGGCCCATTAGCCTGATTTCTATCCTGGGGAAGATCTTAGAAAAGTTTATTAAGGAGGCCATTCTCAACAGATTGGCTGATGGCAACTTCCTGAGGGATAGCCAGCATGGGTTTGTTGTGCATAGGTCTTGCTTGACCAGTCTTAGCTCCTTCTACAACCAGGTGACCTGGACAAGGGAGAGGAGATTGACGTCATATATCTCGACTTCAAAAAAGCCTTTGATCTGGTATCCCATGATCACCTCTTGGCAAAACTGGCCAACTGTGGCCTTGGGTCCACCATGATCCACTGGCTGGGGAATTGGATCTGTGGTTGGACCCAGAGTGTGGTGGTTGATGGAAGTCAATTGTCATGGTGCCCTGTGACCAGTGGGGTCCCCCAAGGCTCTGTTCTTGGACCTATTTTGTTCAACATCTTCATTAATGATGTAGGCATTGGAGTCAGAAGCAGACTGGCCAAGTTTGCTGATGATACCAAACTCTGGGGTGAAGCGTGCACACCTGAGGACAGGAGGGTGATCCAGGCTGACCTTGACAGGCTTATGAAATGGGCGGATGAGAACCTGATGGTGTTCAACACCGAAAAATGCAAGGGTCTCCACCTTGGGAGAAAAAACCTGCAGCATCCTTATAGGCTCGGCAGTGCTACACTGGCTAGCACTACAGAAGAAAGGGACTTGGGGGTCACGGCTGACCACAAAATGAACAGGAACCTGCAATGCGATGCTGCAGCCAGTAAAGCAAGCAAAACGCTGGGTTGAATCTATAGATACTTCTCAAGCAAATCCCAGGACATCATTCTCCTGTTGTACTCAGCCTTGGTGAAGCCACAGCTGGAGTATTGCGTTCAGTTTTGGGCTTTACAATTCAAAAAGGATGTGGAGAAGCTTGACAGAGTCCAGAGAAGAGCCACGTGCATGATCAGAGGTCAGGAAAACAGACCTTACAACGACAGGCTGAGAGCCATGGGACTCTTTAGCCTGGAAAAGCACAGGCTCAGGGGTGATCTGATGGCCACCTATAAGTTTATCAGGGTTGTTCATCAGGATCTGGGGGGACGACTGTTTACCAGAGTGCCCCAAGGGATGACAAGGTTGAACACTTATTAACTTCAGCAAGACCGTTTCAGGCTGGACATAAGGAAGAACTTCTTCACTGTTTGAGCCCGCAAGGTCTGGAATCGCCTGCCACTGGAGGTGGTTCATGCACCTACATTGAATGCCTTCAATGGGCTGGACTTGATGATCTTCTGAGGTCCCTTCCAGCCCTAATATCTATGAAATATGAAAATATGAAAGCCAGCAGCTCTACAAAGTGGGTTTCATTACAGGACAGTCTGATCAGTGGAGTAAAGTCACAACAAAAGTAATCAGTTTTACTGGGTCCATAGAACTGCATTTGTAACATTAAGCACATGACTACAGAAATATACAGAAATCCATTCATCCAAGAAACAGTGATGAGTTGATACACAATCTAGTATTCATAAGACACACATAATGGAGGGGTTTTCATATTGCTACATACTGATCATAAGGCATGGCTGCAAGGAGATAGCATTCTGTAGCTGCCAAACAGCCAAACATAAAATTGTGGTACAGCTTCTGACAGAAATGGTTCTGTCCCCAGTCAAGAAGGTAGTCAGCAGTCTGGGCAGGATGCTTCTTGTGTAGCAGGTCTCCAAGCAGGACAAGCTTACCAGGAAGAAGTACATGCGAGTATGAAGGAGCTGATCAGCCACAACCATCACAATTATAAGGAAGTTCCCAGAAACAGTCACAGTGTATATAGTTAGGAAGAGGGGAAAGAGAAGAAGCTGCAGCTCTGGGACATTCCCAAATCCTAGGAGGAGGAAAATGACTGTTTGATTTCCCCGTTCTGTTTCTGCCATGGATTATATCTAGGAAAAAGGAGACAAAAAAAGTGAAGAAAAAAAAATCCTTCTATGAGATACCTTGAAGAAGCTCAGTTTAAATTTTAATGCCATAGTACCAGTTTGTCAGTAGTATGTTCTCAGGAGCCTAAAGGGGTGAGGTGTGCATCTCTTATGAGCACCATTCAGTTACTGATGGCATCCAAAAGGATGCACCTCTCTTATACCTGTTCCTTAATGTGTTTCATGAATACTTTTCCCTTTCCATTAACGGAGCTAAAGCATTGTACTACTCTGCCTTTATATCAGGAAAACAGGGCCAGTTTATGTTATGATTAGGTAGCAATCTAGTGGGAAAACCCATCCTTCCTTCCAGCAGCCTCCCAAACACAGGTCTTTATAATCCATACACTGGATTATGGGTTTTTGTGTCCTGCTGTGTAAAAAATATGATTAGGCAGTGCCTCTCCTTTCTTTCTTCCAGGTGGCCTTGGGGGGTGGGGGTTGGGGTGTGGGGAGGGAACCTGTGGCTTTTTGAAGGATTTTCCACAATAGAATGATAAAAAATGAGGATTGGAAGGGACCTCAGGCGATCGCATCTAATCCAACCAGGTTGACTAGATGCATAGGGAGTGCATGGGGGTGCATGTGCACCCCCTGAGAGTGCCAGGGCTTTGTCAAACTGGGCCTTAAAAAACCTCCAAGGAAGCAGATTCCAGCACCCATTCCAGTGCATCACCACCCTCCTGGTGAGAATGTTTTTCCTAATATCCAAACTAATCTTCCATTGCTGAAACTTGAGACCATTGCTCCTTGAGACAGAAAGCCAGGGTTGCTACCTCCCCTCTCTCAGGACTTCTGTACATTGTTTCTCCACTTCAGATCGCTGCCCCCAACTCCCCTTGTCATTCTGTCCTCACAGGGCCTGCCTGCACTGCGGGGGAATACAGCAGGTATTCTCAGCAGAAAACATTTGAGGAACCTCTCCGGCAGGACCATAAAAATATTAAATAATGAACACCTTAAAATACAAGTTACCAATATCTGATGTGTTGTGAGCCACTGCATATTATTATAGAGTAAGTTCTGCATATGCTGTCCTTGTAATTATTTTTTTATTACAAACAATCTTTTACATGTGCTTCTTCTGGAAGCAGAATAAATCAAAGATACCCGATACCAAATTTATACCAAGGGTGGAATTCTACTTCCCTCTGTTTCCTAGTGGTTGTTTTTTGGGCAAGTAAGTTCCAAAAACACCACTTACACAAAGGGAGTTCTTCTATTTCCTAGGCAGTGCGAATGCATCAGTTTGCATGCACAGACACAGCATAATCAATAGGCTACTCATTGACTGCAGAGATGCACATCCACAAGGAGCATGTGAATATAATAGAATCTAAGGTCCAAAAATGTATTCAGCCAGAAACACATGAAGAGTGACTAACACACTCCAGAGGAGATAAAAAGCCAGGATTGCTACCTGTCCATAAACTTATGGATAGTCTATATATAAAAAAAAGAGGGCGTGGAGGGGGGGTTAAAATTGCTTGTCTGTGAAGTCCATAAAATATACAGATTTTCATGAAATCTATAGAGTGTTGGCAGTTCTGTCCCCTGATGTCCCCACTGGGACCTTATGAAGTTTCCAGAAATGCTTCAGGTATTGTGCTTGCCGGATTGGGGCCTCCTGTCCATTTACTCTTGTGGGGAGGGAGGGGACCTTACTGGCAGGGAGCATAGCCCGAAGCACAGGGATGAGGTTTGGAATGTCCCCATCTTACACCATTTCCTCCCTCTCATCAATGTTGTGGTGCATGCACATCCCCGGGGTGTCCCACCAGGGGAGGAACAGGTTGTTTGCTGGTGCAAGAGATCTAGGAGCAGCAGTTGTAGCGAAGAGGGGGCTGCTAAAGGCACCTATACATATGCCAGATGTGATCAGCGTCCCTGCACTTCAAGATTGCAGCAGAGGCACTTTAGTTCAAGCTCAAACAAGCTTTAGTTAAAGTGCCCCCCCCCACCATTTTGAAGCTAAATACATGTGATGCTGAAGATACCAGTCATAGGAGTAGCAAGCTCCTGTAATGGGAGGAGCAGTCCAGAGACCTTTTGCATCTCCACCCTCCTCTTGAGGGCGCATGCAGTGATTTGGCAGAGGTGAGACTGCATTATAGGGGGTTAGACATATACCCCTGCCTTTCCTGCTTCCTGCACTAACAGGAGCTGTTGTGTTGGAGTTGCTGGCTGGCAGAGCACTGGAAGCCAGGGACTGAATGTCATTATTGCAGCCAAAGGACCAGCTCCAGCAGAATCCATGGTGACTAGCTGGTGAGCTCAGGGAATGCTGATGCGTCTCCCTCCCTTTCCCTCTCCTCCTCCCCAAAATTCACTTTCTGAATCCACCCCTGAATCAGAGCACTGACTAGCTAGGTTGCAGTAATGTAGACAAAGCCTGGGCATCACAATAAGCAAGCTGGATATGAGTCAGCAGTGTGTTCTGGTGGAAGAAGCCAAGATTACCTTGGGTTGCATCAATAGGAGTGCCATTTGCAAATCAGGAGAAGTGTTGTTTCTGCTCTATTCAGCACTGGTGAGGCCTCACTTGGAGTACTGTGTTCAGCTCAGGGCCTCACACTTCAAGAAAGATATGGACAGATCAGAAAGCAACAAAAATGATTAGAAGCTTTAGAAACACGACTGATGAGGAAAGACTGAAAGAGCTTGGGTTATTTAATCAGGAGAAGGGAAGACTGGTGGTGGGGAGGAAGATTTGATAACAGTCTTCAAATACCTGAAGAACAATTACAGAGAGGCTGGAGACAGACTTTTCTTTGTGGCCATAGGGGATAGGACCAAGAGAAAATGGCTTCATACTTCAGCAGAGGAAACTGAGGTTGGAGATAAGAAGGAAGTTTAACTATGAGGTTAGTCAAGCACTGGCATCTAACGAAGAAGTTGTGGACTGTCCATTGTTGAAGATTTTCAAAAGCAAGTTGGACAGATATTTGGCTGGGATGGTTTAACCAGGCATGATCCTGCCTTGAGCAGGGGATGCACATAATGACCTCGTGAGGTCCTTTCCAGCTCATTTTTTTTATGGTCCAGGTTCAACACACATTCTGGGTAAGGAGGGCTTAAACTTGATGAGGGCCTATTTGGGCAAGTACCCCAATTCCTTAGCTATTGGGGCTAAAGTACTGAAAGGTTTTCATCTACAGGCACAGGATGGTGCATCTAAAACCATAGAAGTAAAGGCAAAAATGGTAAGACAGACCATTATAAATCTGCCACTTACATGTGCAAATAGAAATGTGAGTCTGTTTCTCTAGGCTGCTCAGTCCTTAGCATTATACAGACAAGACAGTTATGCATTTGGAAAAACAGTAATTAAGCCTTATCTTAAGAAGCATAGTTATCTAAATAGTATAAATAAATATATAGATACAGATAAATTTATTTATATAGCTATCTAAATAATAGCATGTGTCAACACTATTTAATTTAAATCTAACTTGGGTATTCCTACCCACATTGAACTCACAACTTTGACTGCAGAAGGGAACCTTACCATTGTCTCTGCATATCAGGATATCTATGCATTTATGGAAGAGTACATTAACTTTACTTCATGATAAATATAGAGTGCACCTATGAAATCCTGCCTCCAAAAGATTTAAGTCACTTTGCTCTTGGATAAACTAAACTGGTTAGAAAGTGATAACTATTACAAATTCCATTGGTGTACTAATCACATGGGAAGGAATCTAGTAGGACTGTGTGAAGCTTTGGGTGGTGATTTGATTCAGAGGAGATTTGGCTCGATTCAGTGGCCAAACCTTTTAATTAATCAGAGGACCAATTTAAAGGTCTGAATTAATTCAAAGCTCTCCAAATCCTTGGAAAAGATTTGGAGAGCTTTGATGATTCAGGCAGTCCCTGGTGGCTGCAGCAGGGAGCTGCAGATGGACTCCAAGCTGGCAAGTACTAGGGGCATAAGGTATGCCCCTCAAATATGAGGGGACCCCTGCCAGCCCCCCAACCACTCCCCCAGCACCCCCAAGGCTGCCTGCATCCTCCCCAGATTGGTACTTTAAAGAAAAGCCCCAGTGCTCACCATGTGCTTAAGGAAAACAAAAACAGTGGGTGCTGGCCTGGGTGGGGCACCCTTGGGGAGGTCTGGGGGAGTGAGAGGGGCTTAGGGGGCTCATACAGCACCCCCCATGCAGTGTTTGTTTTTGCCCTCCAAGTGCTGGGAGCTGGGGCAGCCAGTGCTGGGCTGGGAGAGGGGCAGGGGATGGGGATGGCCTGGCTGATTTGGAGATTCAACAGCAGCCAAATCTTTGTCTGTACAAGTACTAAATGACTGCACAGTAACAACTTCAGAGTCAGTGTCTTATGTAGACATGGCGAGCAAGATCCGTGCTGCATCACAGTGGAGTAGTTCTGTTGTGTGCCTGCACCCAAAGGCTTTACCCAAGAACAGCCATAGCATCAGATTTACACTATAATGACATCCACAGCCTTGATTCAGGCAGCAGGCTCCTATACAATGGATGGGGGGTGGGGGGAGGCACCTAAGAAATAGTCCTGTAACAAGTGGAAGGCTGAGCAGTGATCCTGCCTCTCTGGGGCTTTACAATGCATTGTGTGGAGGTGCCTCCCTTTACATGCAATTCACAGCATGGAGACATCTTCTGGAGCTGGGCTCCAACTTCAAAACTGCTCTCTCTCACAAAAGTTGAAGAGGGCTCAGGATGGAAATTTTCCACATTTACCTGATAGGATGTTGGTTATAGCCTACACCCAGGTGAGGGGGAGATGGGAGAAGCGGCAGACAGATGTATGCTGGTAACATGTTTGTGTGTAACTTGTTGTGCAACAAGAATAGTGCCAGCAGCAACTCCAAACACATCAATAAGGAATAATAAAAATTCCCAAACAGGGCTGTGGGCAATATCTATTAATGGACCAACTGCATAGCTAGGACAGATTAAAGACAAGCTGTCAAGCATTTTTTTTTAAACTGCTTTTTAGGTTCCTGATATTTGTTCTATCCAGAGGACATTTTAAGGCAAATTAACATGATTACAAGGGATAACCAAGGGAAAGACCCAATCTGAGACCACTCAACTTCTATATTTAGAGAGACTTGATGATTGAGTTTTGATGTCTTTATGGGAACTCCAACCTACCTTAACATATAGTGTTACAGAGACTTATAAGGGAATGTTTACTTACAGTATATACTTGTGAACTAGAGCTGAAGTAACCAGATATATACGTTACACGTTTAATTACTTCACTACTATTCTGTGAATGTTTTCTCTTTCAGTTCATCTTACATAATGTTATTCAAAATTGTATACTGCACACAGTGTTATTACAATTTTTAGAAATATTTTCCAATTTTTATGTAGTCAGTCATGAAATGTATGACTGGAAACACATTTCATTGCAATCACCATGATTTATTTTTCTACATAGGTGTACAGGAATTCACTGGAGCTGTAGCACTTCATACCAGAAAATGTGGTTGGTTCAGTACAGTTCACAGCCTCTTGGAGCTAGAAGCTTTTAGTCTTAGCTTAGCTGTCAGAAGGAAAGAATCTGGAGTTAGGTAGTATGCATGGAAAAGATAAGCCAATGTGTCAGTATATTCAAATATATACTTACCTCTAAAGCTGGTGTACAACAGAGTGGATTTTTTTCACTCAGCAATTTCCTAGTCCAACTGAAAAAATTGTTTTCCAGGACTATGAGACAGTTTCCACATTATGTCTTCAACCTTCATTGCCCTCTTGAACTTCAGTTCCCCCAACAGAAGATAGATGTACTGATAACAACTTACCCTGAGCTTGTGGTCCTATTTAGTTCAATTTATTCTATATCCACCACCTGTTCCATATCAATGTTCCCCTGAATCTTTCCTTGTCCGTTAAATGATTGATGGAGCTCTCCATTGACATTTTTGTCAAGTGACATTTTTAATTAAGGTAACAAAAAGGTGAACTTCATTTTCCTTTTCTAATGACAGCCAGAATTAAACTACTTACTTCTAAGCTTGGGGGCAGGGCAGGGGAGGGAAGGAAGAGAAGTGATTTATAGACTCATAGGATATTTCTTTCTATAAGGTAAGTAAGCTTAATTATGAGTAAACACTAACATCTTCAAGCTGAAAAGTTCTGGGTCTGATGATTCAGCTCCCCACTAAAATACGTGTCCCATTTTATGCATTTGATTAGGCCCTCAGTGGAAAAAACAAGTACATTTTGCAACAACATTGGCTCACTTGACTGTTCAAATATTTTCCATCTAATGAAATAGGGTGGACTTGAGTAAGGTTTGCTGATGAAGCTCCATATGCTATTCTCTTAAATAAACTGGAAAAATATGGGCTAGAGATGGATATTCACCTTTAGAGGTATAAATAACTGAAGTAATTGTTGTAAATGAAGTATGAATTTGAATGGATCTATTTTAGAATGGCAAAGGTTTTACGTAGAGTTTCGCAGAGGCTCCTTCTTGGTCCTTGGCTTCTTAACATTTTCACCAGTAATTCAGATGCAAGAATGGAGTTTCATGATACAGTATGCTGCTGATACAAAGCTGGAACCACTTTATAGATAAGATTAAAATTCCAAAAATAAATTGATAGATTAGAGAACTAGGTTACAGACAACAAAATTAGAGATTAAAGTAAGGTGCTACCCTTAAGGAACAGAAAGAGTTGTCAATCCAAACCAAGCAATTAACAGATACAATATATGCCAGACTTGGGAAGTAATAGTTCCAGTCTACTCAATGATAATTCAGTCTCTTTTGAAGTACATTGTGCCATGCTGGGCTTCGTATTAAAAGGTCTTATTGCTCAGGATACTTATCACATGGCTTATTTAGATCATAGTAAGCAGTGCCGTAACAAGGCATGTGTGTGTGGGAGGGGAGAAAGCAGCAGTACTCTGGGCACTGAAGGGGCAACAATATGCGCTGCCCAGCTGGGGCAGGACGTGAGATGGAGCCACAAGTGAATCATTTAGAGGGGTGTGGGGATGGGGGAAGAGCCATAGGCAGTGGAAGGCCAGGGCTAACAGGGTTTCACCCCCAGAAATGTGGGGCAGCAGGTAAGGCTGCAAGGCAGCCCGGGAACAGGCTCTGGACAGCAGCAGCAGGGGTGGAGAGGGGCACACATGCAGCCAGGATCACAGCCCAGCATGTGGATCACTGGTTGCCCAGCATGGTAGGCAAGTACCAGTCTACTCTGTAAAGGGGAAGGGGCTTGAGGGGGCAGACTGAGACCCCCACAGGGAGGGATGGAGTGGGGCAGGGGCTGGCGTGAATGGGGCCCTGGATGGGCTGGGTAGTGGGACAACCAGAGACCAGGTGGCTCATCCAGGACTGCAGGGGGGCTCCCACCACGGTGTGCACACTGGGGACAGCCTGGGGGACACATGCCCCCTGATCTATGTGCAGGGAGAGGGCAGGCTGCCTCTGCTTGCTGGGCTCTGTGCCACACTGCTGTTGCAGCTGCCTCAAGAGCTGCGTGACACCATGTGACTTCTGCCGCTGGGCTGTACCGCATCCCCTTCCTGCCCAGTGGTGGGACACACATGGCATCACATGGCTCTCAGGCCAGCAGCAGCAGGGTGAGGATCCTGATGCTCAGTGGCAGCCCACCCTTACCCCACTCACAGATCAGGGGCACATGTCCCCCAGGCCTCCTCCAGGGTGTACACAGCAGCAGAAGTACCTCTGCACCCCTGGACAAGCTGCCCAGGCTCTGATTGTCCCACCATCCAGCCTTGCTGGGGCCCCATTCATCCCAGCCCCTGCCTCTGCCCCACTCACTCTCTCACTGTGGGGGCCCCTTTCCCCCAACCCCTTCCTCCACAGACTTACCTGCTGGGGGACATGCGACTGCATGTGCATGCATGCTCAGCCCTCCCCCGCAATAATTTTTCCTCCCTCTACCTATGGGAAGGGCAGCTCCCACCACTACTTGCACTCCTGGGCAACAGTGGGGGTGCGTGTGCCCCCATGATCTGTGCACGGGGTGAGAGCAGACTGTTGCTGCAGACTTTGCCTCAGGCATCAAATTTCATCACTACTGCACTCATAGTAAGGTTTACCAAGTGCTTCATCATGACAATACCATTGAAGCCATTCCTCAACACACCATTAAGGACTAACTTACAGATCCACCTACTTATCAAGAAGCCTTGAAAGCCATTAAAGCAGGTGAAGAGCAAAGTATGTGGTCATGATACTTTTCAGCTATAATTCTATAATCAAGGTGGGAAGAGGGGAAAAAAAAAGAAGCTTTCACTAACTGTACATCATTTTTATGATAATGTGGAAAAAAGAGAAGATTCCCAGATTGATACTATGTTTAAGAAAAGAGAGAGATTGAATTACAGCAGTTGCACCCATGTCAACAGCTGGACAGATCCTCACCCGCATTCTCCTCAATAGACTGTTCAATGAGCAGGTTCTATCCGAGTCCCTCTGTGGTTTCACCCTTGTCTCTTTGTAACACAGAGGAGCTAATCTTAGTACTTTGGGTCAGAAGGGACCTAAACAGATCATCAGGTCTGACCCTGTGCCCCGGGCAGGAACGGGTGCTGAGATCATATCACTCCAGCCAAATATCTGTCTAGCCTCCTCTTGAAGACCCCCAAGGTAGGAGAGAGTACCACCTCCCTTGGGAGTCCATTCCAGAGCCTGGCAGCCCTAACTGTAAAGTACTGTCTCTTGATGTCCAGCCTGAACCTTTTCTCTAACTATTTGTGGCCATTATTCCTATCTAGCTCTGGCGTGCCAGAGACCCCAGTAGGAAGTAGACTCCAAAAGGGGAGGTGGCCATGCTCCTGGGTCATAGTTTCATAGTTTCTAGGGTCAGAAGGGACCTGAGCAGATCATCGAGTCTGACTCCCTGCCATAGCAGGAAAGAGTACTGGGGTCAAATGACCCCAGCGAGGTGTACATCTAGCCTCCTCTTAAAGACCCCCAGGGTAGGAGCCAGCACCACTTCTCTTGGAAGTTGGTTCCAGATCCTAGCCACCCTGACCGAGTGACTGTAATTCCTGTCACTCCTGGCAGTGCTCAGGGGAACAGGGACTCCCCCAATGCCTGCTGGTCCCCTCTGACTAGTTTGTAACAGGCCACTAGATCCCCCTCAGCCTTCTCTTGTGGAGGCTGAACAGGTTCAGGTCCCGTTGCCTCTCCTCATAAGACCTGCCCTGCTGCCCCCGATCATGTGAGTGGCCTCCTCTGGACCCTCTCCATGTTGGAAAAAGTGATGACGTCTGGAAAATTGGCTGGGTTTCTGTTTTGCTGCCTATGCTAATCCTGTGAAGGAGTGTTAGGTTGACAATATTTGGATTATTAGAGAGCACTAGATTTGCAGCTGAATACAAAGGCTGAACTCTGCAAGGTTACCTGTGGCCTAGCAGAGTTGTTGACCACAAGGCAAAATGATATCTATGCCAGCCATTTGCTTATGCTGAGTAACCATTTTAACTGTGTCACCCATTTTCTGAGGGAAAAGCAGCAAATGCATCTGTGTGAGTCTGTCTGCTGTGAACCAGCTACAGTGAGGAATGAGAAAAGATACAGGGGCCCCCAAAAGGTGGAAGATGGCACAACCTAAGACTGAAAACAGACTGGAATGTAGAAAACAACATGAAATTGTCAACAGAATCCGAGATGAACATAAGGAAAAAGGTGAATTGTGATTGGAAGCTCCAGAAGCTTCCAGGTTTTGGTCAAAGTCCGCCCATTGACTGAGGAGCAGGAGTCAAGGTTTTAGACATGCACTTGTAGGAAAAAGACATATAAATGAGTAAAATGCATAGGCAATTCCATGCTAGTGAAGCAAACAGTAAACAGGTGAAGCTTGAGATGGGAGGAGAAATAGGTGGAACAGAGGAGGAGTAAGGGTAGAATAAATAGTACTAAGCATAAATCAAAGTATATAAATGCGGGAAAAAAACTATACTTCGTTGCAGGTCCCCATATTCTATCGGTGAGGGAGCTGGCCTGAAGCAGTCTCCATTCTGAATAAAGTGGTTGTAAGCAATGTGTGCTGGTGTTTGCTTCCTGCTCTGCTCTGGCTAATAAGTAACAGGATCCATGGGTAATTGGACCATCGTCTCCCTAGTCGTTGGGTGCCTCTTGGAGTCAGGGTCTAACGGTGTGCATTTAAACTGTGGATTCACTGTATTGGTACTACTTCTGCTACAAGGAAGTCAGTAACAAACAATAAAAGATGACTTGTTAAACTGAACGGTGTGAGGGAGAGGAGGAGCCAGCAGGCTCCGGGATTCTCCGGCGGAGCGGAGGGGCACTGGTCACGTGCTCACGGGCTCAAGGGGCTAGGCAGGAATCCACCTTTCCCAGGTGCATGGGGGAGGGAGGGGCCTGTACTCACGGAGCCGGCATAAAAGAGAGGCCGGAGCCGACAAGCGGGAGCAATGCAGAACCGGAGGGAAGCGGCGGAGGTGACGGAGTTGGCCGGTGGACATTGCTGAGGATGCGAGCAGCGCGAAAGTGCGGTAGGACCCTCTGGAAGAAGGGTAAGCGGCAGGAGGGTTTTTGAGCCCAGTCGGCTGACCCTTGCAGGGTTTACCTGCCAGGAGCGGATGGAGCCCGGCTGGGGCTTGGTACTGTAAAGAACCTAATAGAGGGGCACTATATAACTGTGGACACCATAGCTCCTGTAATAGGGGCGCAGCTCCATAGTGAGCTTTAACTGGGGAAAAGAAGAGTGGAGCAAGCTCTCCCAGGAGACTTTCTCAGAGCCAAAAAGGGGGTTCAACCCCACAGAAGGAAGTCGGCATTGAAGGATGGTTGCAAACGGCTGAAGCAGCCTCTTCTATCAAGGGAGTCCCTTGGCCATAGTAGTTGTGTTGATTTTTGTACTTTCTTTGGTGGACAATCTGAGCGACCGATGGATACGCGGCTGGACCAGGTAGATGGCCACCTTCCAGTGGAACGGGAGAGGGTGTAGGGGTGGTGGAGCCCTCAGAAACGCGGGACCTGTGGGATGCCGAGGAGTCTCACATTTGGACGGCATGCATTGGACATCTGAACTAACTCCATTAACATCAAAGTCGTGGCAGGCGAGGCAGGCGTGTGTGACACGCCCAATCAAAGGTGAGCAGACACTTGGCAACCGGTGGGCAGCCCCGACATGGGGACACGGGGCGTGTAACCCTGATAAACGGTAGCAGAGCTGGTACAGTGGCTTGCTACAGCTCCCAAATTTTAATTGCCTTTCTACCTATGCCAAAGGCTATTATGTCTCCACTCAGCTATAAATGAGCACCAGATCATTCAGGCTGGAGTATCATGGCCATTTAGGTTTGATACTGACCACTTTGTTCCTGTGTGCTCTGTGGCTGTCAAACGTTGCTCGAGAGCCATGTACTCTCTGGAGGACCACTGAAACTTGTACCAACTCTGTCAAAAAGTTACAGAGGATTCACAGCACAGCCCTGAAAATATTCCATATCATTACACATGTATTAGGTGATCCTGAAAGATGCTTTGTAGCACATACTCCTATGATTGTCACTCATATTATTGGATTATATGGGACAAAGTTCAGATTTGCTGTGAGATTATTGTATTCTTTGTTTCTTACATATTTTTCAATCGAGTTATTACTCGGGTAGCTAGGAGCAGATTAATACTTATTTTGATTGCTGCTTGGATATTTTAAATAGTTAAAAGTATTTTTTCTGGCCTTGTTTTTACTCATTTTTTTTATTTCTTAAAATTTCTTCTTGTACTAGCTCATCCTGATTGTTCATTTTTCTTTTCTTTATCAAACATCCATAGATGAAGTCCATCCAAATACATCCTATTGGGATTTGGGAATCTCCATGAATCACACATCCCACTCTTCATGCAGTTTCTAGTGATCTGCTTTGTGACTGTGGTAGGGAACATCCCCATCATTGTACTGCTTGTGGCTGATCAACACCTTCATACCCTGCCCCCATGTACTTCTTCCTGGCAAACTGGTTTTGCTTGGAAGGATAGGGCCATTTCTGTTTGTGGTTGTGTCACACACTTCTATTGTTTTGCTGTTCTTGTGGTTACAGAACATTATCTTTTAGCCTCAATGTCCAATGATCAATATTTAGCAATACGTACGCCTGTATATTATGCAGCACTCATGAATGGTAGGCTTTTCCTTCAGTTGACAGGTGGATCTTGGATGAGTGGATTCCTGGTATGTACTTTTATTGAGAATCACAATTGACATTCTGTGGTCCCTATGAAGTAGACCATTTTTTGTGATCTCCCCCCACTAATTAATCTGTCCTGAAGCAATTACATGGACCACCTTAATATTTGCCTGCATAAACATCCCTCTTTCATTTGTAATAACTATGGTATCCTATATTTGCTTAACTGCCACAGTTCTGGAATCTTATTCAGTACAGGGAGGCAGAAAGCATTTTTTACCTGTTCCTCTCATGGTTGTTACCCTTTTTAAAATGGGACCTTGATTATTGTTTATGCAATACCAAAAAGCAACCTACTGAGAATCCTAAACAAAGTGTTTTCTGTCTTCTACTCTGCCCCAGCTCCCCTGATCAATCCCATTGTCTATAGCCTGAGAAACAGAGGTTAAGGAAGCCCTAAGAAAAGTTGTTAATAAATTCATAAGGTTCAACAGAATGGTAATGGGATCAGTAAAAATGAAGATAGAGCAAATTGGTCTCAACTAGGCAAGAAAGTTTAAGCAAGAAAGGCAACTCTGGACTGTCTGGGGTGGGAGGAGGAGACATGGCTTTTTTGTGACTTTTTGCAGAGCCTGAGATGAGATGCAAAAGACAGCCTGCCCACTAGGCCCATATATGCTAAACCCCGTCAAAAGTGGTAATGTAGAGTGGTGGGCATGGGGTGGGCACCAATAAGGACACTGAAGACAGAGTGCTTAAGGGTATGGGCAAGATACAGGTATTACCTGTCATGTTTCACTGACCTCTGCATGATCCATCCTATCTTTGATCCTCACTCATGTTGAGTTAGAGTTGGAGCAGTGTTGCTACCTGTCTCTTTTTTAAAAAAAAAAACCCCACACAGAGCCATGCAGATAAGAGATTCTTGGTCTTGGCTTGTAACAGTTGTACCAGTATTATCTGAAATCAGTGCAACTGTGTACACCCCAAGATATGCCATGTGAACTTTATGGCTGCTGCATGGCCTCATTTCTGGTATTTGGCACGTGCAGAGTAGAAAAGAATGGGAGGGACGCACTACTCAGCATTGAAGCCCACTGTTTTTTGAATAATCATCTCCCCTGTTCAGTTTTAGGCCTGTTACTTGGTCTACTCCTAATACTCTACCAGGGCATAAAGGGGAGAAGATGTCCTGGAGTGGAGACCATAGGCAAGTCTGATATAACCAACTGAAATGGTAGATGAGTCAGGTGAAAGATTCAATAAGCAAGTTTCACAGCAGAAGTGAAGATCCATGTTAAAGCTCATTTATCTTTGTATAGGGACCATCTCCTCTGCTGTTGCAATTCACTATTTTTCTATTGAAGTCAATGGCATACAAGAGCCAAGAATCAGTCCTGTCCATTCTAATGACCGATTTTATAATAGTTGGATGTAAATCTTTCATTCAAAGGATTAGTCATTAGCTAGGGTCTGGCTCAGCAACTTTTATTATCTATAGCAATTAACCTTATCTAGGGATAATCTAGGTCCCCTCCCTCAGCCCCTACTTCCTGGCATTGAATCTGGGTCCAGCTCCCTGCTGCAGCAAGCAGGGACTGCCCGAATTGATTCAGACTTTTTAATTGGTCTCTAGATCGGACTCAGTAGCCGAATCCAAATTGGGCCAAGTCTCCTCCAGATCAAATCAGCACCCAAAGCTTCACACAGCCCTAGTAGCCAGGGACTATTTTATGTCCAAGAATCAAATAAGAATCCCACCTCCTCCAGCTCGATATCCTATTCCCTCCCATCCATGCTCAGCAGCATGTTTGATCCCCTTCCATTCCCCCTCTCTCCCATCTACTTCTGTAGCTGTTCCTGGTTGACCGCAGGAACTCCAGACCTGCTCCAGATAAAGCCAGGGGTGGCAGCAGCACCAGCAACAGAAGCAGCGGAGATGGGCAGGATCCCCTTCCTGGAGCCTGCTCTTGGGCTGTTGTAGATCATCTAGGGGACCAGACAGGGAGGTGGGGGCAGGAAAACAGAATGGGAGACATGGGAAAGGGGAGAATGCTTAGCTGCTTTGGGGAATCTGCAGCATGAAATTAATGTGAAATAAAATCTACAAATAAAACAGTGTTAGTTATTTGTGTCTTATTGCTTCTTGTGGGCCCCCCCCCCCTTCATGTTTGGGTGCATCTCTTTCTCTACTTGACTCACACTGGTGAGCCAAACCTAGGACTTCATTGGGCTGTCCCCACCTTAAGTCAATCCTATTCCCCTTTAGGTTTTTTCTCATTTGCTTTTGAGGTGAGCAGCCACAAAACTCAGTTTGCCCTCCTCTAGTCTGTATACGGTTTATTTTCAAAACTTCAGTTTTGCTCCCTGCCACCCCACAGGCCTCATGCTGACCAGACCAGCACTTTTCCTTCCACTAAGCAACAGATAGGAATCTGTTATTAACCATCTTCTTGCCAAAATGGCCAGGGCTAAAACCATCTCCAGTTGGCAGAGGGATCTTTGAACATCTCAAGATGCGAAAAACCCCAATTGGATTCCAGTACAAGGATTCAACCCTGTCAGGACTTGGAGGAAAAGCTTCCCACCAAAAACAGATCAGGAATTGGATTATATTCTTCTTAGACTGATGAAGTAACCAGGTCCTGGAGGCCTCCTGAAATATCCATAAAGATTTTTCTAAGAAGAGGGGAAATAGGCCATTGAGAGCCATTCCAGACTGATACTCTGGCAGACCACTGCTCTGAAGATGGATATTAATGGAATTGTGTTAGTTTGTTCTGGTACGTTTTGTTATTAGGGAAGATGTAGTGATAGAATGTATAACTTATGGATGCTCCCTAAAAGGCGACCGAGGGATTTGGGAATTGGAACATAGTCCCTCATAAAATAGGTAGTTCAGAATTAGAGCACATCTACATGTGCACGTCACTGCAGAGCCGACTAACTAGCTCTGGAGTAAAGTGTCACAGTCTATACATGTGCTGGTATTAGGGCACAATAAACTAACTCCACCATAAGATAGTTCTGTCGGAGTCATTTACTGCACTGATCTTTGAACATCTCAAGAAAACACATACATAGTCCATGACCAATGGGGACCAGACTCCTACCTAGCCATGTGGCTTTTCAGGATCAGCACCCTTGTGCAGCATCCAGTTCCTCTGCCACCCAATGCTCCCACCTGGAGCCAGTCCTCCTGTAAGCCTGCTGCCAGCCAGGGGCCCCCCTCCACTTGGGACAGCTGCACTTTGAGCCAATGTTCATGTGTAGATGCTGTGCTGGGGAGCAGCATACTCCAGCTCAAAATGCTGGAGAGTTCACTGCATCACATTAAATCGCATGTGTAGATGCACCCAGAGAGACAAAGGACCTGCAAACCTGGAACCCAGCTGCAAAGGGTTAAGGGAATAATAGCCTACCTGCAGAGGCAGTGGAGATTCATAAAACAAGCTTTGTCTAGTCTTAATCTTACAGGGCAAAGTGGCTGCAGGCTGAAGAGGCAACTTGGATTTATTTAGGCCAGCAAAGAAAGTTGTTCAAATCTTTGGATATGCAACATCAACATAGCAGCTTTCAGCATTTGCCACTCATTATGCTGCTACCTAAAATATTTACCAACTCCCTCCTCTTCTAGTATTTGCATGTTTGATTTCCATACACTCTAGCCTCTGATGTCAGAACCCAGCTCCCACCTCCACTTTCAGCAGGAAGTGATCCATTAAGAAGACACATTCATCTCTTATTAAATCACTTAAAAAACAGGCGAGATTAAAAACAACAAGTTGATCCTTGATTATGCTTCTGTTCTAGTGTCCGCTATTGAAAAAAAAAAATCCCACTCACTTCTCCACATATTAAGAACAAAAAACAACCCAAAACCCACCATCATCTTTTAAAACCTCCTTCCACAAATTTGAGTGGTCCAAACCTCTTGCTACTTCTTCCCCTTGTTTAATCTCCCTTCAGAGTGATACAGTTAAAAAGCCCTCACCATTAGCCACAGTTTTCCTCTGGTAATAGACACACCACCATTTTTTCTAAGAAGTTCAGTTGGCTTCTCTCAGGAGGGGTACAAACACTAAAACAAACATCCACCTCTGCATCCCCAGCCTTCACCATCATGTTCTGCAGACAGAGGAAACATTATGGATGACTGTCCAACATTAGCTTAAGGTTCATAGTGAAGACTGTCACCCTTATTGGCCTGTTTTCATATGGGCTTGATCATCAAGAGGGCTCCTAACTCCATCCCTTTTCAACCACACTACGGCCACCACCATATGGAAAAAAACAAAGCAAAAAACAAAACAAAAAACCCCACTCTGCTGTAAAACAATTAGTGTTTGACTTATTCTAAAGCCATTTAAATCTTCTCACATCTGCTTACTTAAAACGCTGTTCACATTTAGGAAGGTCACTATCAATGTCATTATTAAAAAGTGATAATAAGAGCACTCATCCTTCTTCCATCACTATCTATGTTTGGGTTGTCCTCTCTTCCTCTCACTCACATTGCTGTGGATTCATTTTTAGAGTTAACAAACCAACCCACAAAACCTTCTCCATTTCTTGGCTACTTTGCCATTCCAAAATCTCCACAGCCCATCCTGGGCTCAACCAGGAGGCATTCAGTGCTCTCTTCTGCCCCTATAGCCACAACCTGCTCCTCCAGTAGTTAAAAACAAACTAAAAGATATGAGCATCTGCTCTCAAACAAGAGGCTCACTAGCCCAGGTGAATACCATGCCATAGCAACCAGCTATAATAACCAGGTCTCAAAATACTTTTCTTCAGATACTGAGTGGGTGAAGCTTCCTGCAGATTCCCCAGTCCGATAGCCTGCCTCCTTGCAAAGACATACTCTTCTCCTCCTCAGAGCTCTGCTTCTTCAAGCCTACAGGGTCAGGATGCCCACCTTGCCTCAGGCCCTGCTTTATATCCCTCTAAGCCTCCCCCATTTTGGTCATGTGGCTCCCCAGCCACACACAGGGGTTTCCTAATGGCAAGCCTGTGCTCCTTTGCTGCAGCCCCATGCAGAAAGCTTGGCTTACAGCACTATCCACTTACAACGACAGGTGATTCTGGCTCACTTTCACAAAGCTGCTACCATCTCTTGTCTTCCATCTGCCTAGATTAAAATCCCCTGCACATGTAAAATCACTGGATCTGCTCTCTCCTCTGAGAGAGGCACAGATCCAGATGGTGAATTTGTTGCTACTATTGCCCCACTTTGCAGTGGCTTGGGGATCCCTTAAATATCTCTCAGCAACAGTCTGGCCAAGCCTACTCACAGAACATCTTCAGGCAGAACTGTTGGCTGGCCTGCAATCTGCAGCCACAGGTAGACTTAAGTGGGGAGGTTGCTATCTATCTCAAGCATCCAGTCAAGAGGCCCTGGACAATACTTCAAGAAAGATGTGGACAGACTGGAAGGAGTCCAGTGGAGAGAAATAAAATGCTTAGAGGCCTGGGGAGCAGAACTACTATGGAAAAACCGAAAGACTTGCAGACAAGAAGACTGAGAGGGCTGATTTGATAAGCCTTCAAATAACTGAAGGGTGACTACAAAGAAGATTCAGAAAGACTACATGGCTATAGTGGACAGGACTAGGAGCAATGGAGCTGTAACAGAGGAAATTTGGGTTGGAGATTTAGGAGCAACTTTCTGACTATGAGGGTTGTTAATCAATGCAACAGGTTGCCTAAATCTCCACCCCTGGGAATTTTTAAAAGCAGCTTAGATTGGGTTGGGATGACTTAGCCAGGCTTGACCCTGTCTTGGGAATTTGATGTCTTCCTGACATTCCTTCCAGACCTATCGTTCTAAACAGTGTTCAGCAGGTTCACCAACAGGGGTGAGCCTGCCAGCTGGAGCCTCTGGCATGTTGGGTCAGCTGGGCAATTAATCTGGGCTGGGCTGCCTGATAGCCTCTGACATTGGGCCAGAAAGGATTTTTCTATCCTTCCTGTTGCTACAGATGCTGAGTGTTTGCCTTTCTCTGCAATGGGAGTATAGCCCTCTTCCTTGGATCGCTAAAGCACATTTTAACAATCCTTGCAGCAGCAAGACACTGCATCCCTCTTTCCACTGCTTTATGCGTGCCAGGTTAGGCTGCTATGCTTTGTAGTTGTGCAACTGGGTTGATAGTTCAGTTCTAGGAATAGGTTAGATGAGGATTTTTATTGGAGTATTTGTATTAGGATGATCCTGCCTCAGGCAGAGGGTGATCTCCGAAGGTCCCTTCCTGTTCTACTTTTCCATGATCTCAGTATAATTGAATATTAGTATTAACACCCACCTGTCTGTCTCTTTTCTCAGCTTTAGTCATGTAACTAATTTTGGCTACATCCATATTAACCTTTAGCCCATAATAAAGCTGAGTGTAAGTGCTGAAACCATTTCAAGCTGAGCTCCAGGTCTCTCCTGTGGCTACATCCCAGGAGTGGATGATGTAGTTCATTGCAACTAGCAAGAGACCTCATCCTTGGATATAGGAGGAGTTGAAAGGCAAGAGTATTTTAAGCAGGATGTGGTTTGAGACACTTTAGTGCTATTGGCCTGTCAGGTCTCCTGCTTGTCAGTAATGCACTAGAAATTTCATTAAGAACACCATGGCTGTTCCCCTTAATTTTGCAAGGCGATTTTTTTAGCTTTCCACCTGTGGCATTGAGAACAGCTGCCACAAATTAAATCCATCTGTTAAACACAAGAAAAGTATGGGGAAATAGCAGTGAATGGTAAGAATAGCTAACTTTGAATATGAGACAAATGCAAATAATGAGTGGAGTGTCCACTGATGTTGACCATGCATCAGATAGGGAGACAGATGGATAGACGGAGAAAGGGGAGGGGTGGAGGTAGTGTTAGGGAGCAGCTATTGCTTTGACCAACATTTGTATATTGTTGTCTGAAGGAACATGATAACAGTTTAGTGCTGACACCTCAAGGAAAGAGGACAGGGCACCCTGATCTAAATACCAACGGTGTTGTACTGTCTCCTTGTAATCAGAACATTGTTTATTTACAAGCTATGGTTCTCTGTTGTAATTATGCAAGTACTATTTATGTACCTTTTCTCAGATTTCATGCAATGAAATAGTTAAAGCAGTATTTGCTTTACCTTTTCCCAAAACAGCTGTTACAAATCATTGTAAAATTATTTAATTTTTCACTGAATGATCAAAGAAGCATCTTTTTGAGTTATTCCTTTAAATTAGGATGCATGTTTTAACAGAACATTCACAAAATCAATTGTTTGGAGATTTATTAAACAAGCAATTTCTCCACCTTGCTTTTAGTTCTCTGATGTGAAATCAAATGTTATACATGGATTTGCAATGTATTTTTGTGTATTGTAATTGGAAAGTACTTCTTTGATATATCTATACACTGACATATTTCAGCAGCATTTCAGGTTCATATTATTCTCAAATTATCAGATTTTTTACTTGCCGAATGATAGTACATCTGTGGAGAATTCCAGCCCAATTTTATTGCCTGGTTATGGCAATCTATTTTATCCTGAGTTTTGTCTTTTAGGATATACATGTTCATAATAAAGACTGTAATATTTTAGCATGTTAAATGGATAAATATGATTATATTGCATAACTTTAAATCTTTGGTATCTACATTGAAAAAAGAGGTAGTTATACTGAGGGAAAACCTGACTGCTATTGAAGTATTCAGTTTTGCCATTTATTTTAATGGCACTTGTTATTTCACTGTTCTTTCTGTAAGGCAACTGGGACCCAAGTAGTGTAAACCCTTAAATCATCTGCTTGAGCTTACCTTTGCAACTATCCCCATGGATATCTGCAGGATTATTAAGAATAAAAATGTTAAGCAAGTGTGTGACTCTCTGCAGACTGCAACTTAGCCAAGGATTTGGATAATGCTAAAGTACTGAACCTACCCAAGGCATTTTTTAATGGAAGCACAAGTATCTTATTTACGTAGACAGGTGCTATTTTCTTGTTCAGAAAATGTGAGTGCTTTTCCATGCAAAAAAATAACTACAGGTAGGGGTTTTAAAAATGTTGGTATTTTTCCAACCCTCCTCTCTCCACTTTCTTACAGACAGAAATAAATTTGGATTTGGTTAAAACAAAACAAAGATTTCTTCATTCAAATAATGATGAAAATGCAAAAAAGAGTAATTATTGCATTTTTAAGGCATCTGTAATGATGCTAAAATGTTACTTGGCTTTCTTTCTACCTTTCAGGACATATGCTGATTGCTTAAGGTCTTCACCATTGCTATTATGTCCATAATACTGGACAATTGTAAGGCCCATTGCTATTATGTCCACGATACTGGACAACTGTAAACCCCTTTGCTAGGGATTATATTTCTTTGCCAAGCCTTGGAGACCCTGAGTCCAATTCAAGTTGATAAGTGAACACCTGATGTGGGAAAGCCAAGAGATGAAGGCTCTGATCACACAATCGGTAAATATACCGACCTACAGCCTAAGACTCCATCTGTCCGAAGAGTAAACTACCCTGAATAATATTCAGAATTGCCCTGAATGGAAAACCAAAGAAGCAGTTGTCTCTGCCTAGGATGGCAAGTCTATGTATTCGGTGAAACCTGTGCAACCCTGTCAGAATCCCTGGACTGGCTGACGCATTAATAAAGTGCAGAATCTCTCATGTTCATTTGAACACCACACTTCGGAGACTTAGAAAAATGATCTGGGCAAATCAAACTGTAGTTACTGAATTCATTCTCTTGGGGTTCTCCACTCTCAAGCAGTTCCAGCTTCTGCTCTTTGTGGTGATTTTGGCTATTTATGTCATGAGCCTCCTAGGAAATATCCTCATCATCCTCATCACTATGGTGGACCCAGCCCTTTCCAGCCCCATGTACTTTTTCCTCAGGAACTTGTCCTTCTTGGAAATCTGCTTTACCCTCGTAGTTGTCCCCAAACTGCTGGCAATTCTCTTCTCTGAGAATAAATCCATCTCCTTCTCTGGATGCATAGCACAGATGTTTTTCTTCTTTTTCCTCAGAACCGTGGAGTGCTTCCTCCTGGTCGCCATGGCCTATGATCGTTATATTGCTATATGCTACCCACTGTGCTACACGAGCATTATGAATGGGAGGATGTGTACCCAAATCATGCTGACCTTGTGGATCTCAGGAATCCCTATGGGGACTGTGCAGGTCAAATGGCTCTTTAGTTTCCCGTTCTGTGGACCCAATGAGGTGGATCACTTCTTCTGTGATGGCCCTCCTCTCATAGAGCTGGTGTGTGCAGACACCTACAGGTTTGAGATGCATTCCCTCACAGCTACTGTAATAATTATAATGGTCCCATTTGTACTGATCATAGTGTCCTACATTTGCATCATCCATACCTTGCTAAGGATGACATCAGCAGAGGGTAGATGCAAAGCTTTTTCTACTTGTTCCTCCCACCTCACAGTTGTGATTCTGTTTTATGGCACAAGCAGCTTGACGTACACGTGGCCCAAGTCCAGCTACTTACCTGACACCAAGAAGATCTTGTCTCTCTCCTACACAGTCATCACCCCCATGTTAAACCCCATTATCTATAGCTTGAGGAACAATGAAGTGAAGGGAGCCATGTGGAGAACACTGAGCAGAAGAAGAAGTTCATGGTAATTACCAGTTCTGTTACAGCTTCTTTTATCCCAATTGACTGCTGGGACATCCCGCTGAGCAGAACTCCAGGGCCTTGAATGTAACTGACCCACTGAGGTAAAAGTAGGCGTCATGGAGCTTGGATTAATTCATAATACTTACTCATTTAAAGTGTATGTATGTATATATGTATATGTTTTATGTTATGTCCAGTTCCTTGCACGGTGTATGCAGATTAATCCGTTCTTACAGGATTAGAGCGAAAAAGTAAAAAAGAAAAAGAAATCCTATGGAGCAGTTTTGCCTAAAGATCTGGCTCCCAGAATAATATCAGATTCTGAGAAAATTATCTTCTATTCAGACAGCTCCCTCTGTTCTAAAGCATCCATTACACAAAGCTTTGCATAATGCCAAATTAATGACAGTACAGGGGGCCTTCCAAAGAGTTAAGACTTTCTTGTGCACTAAACAAAAAACAATTAGAAGTGCCAGTGTAAGATTTCCACTTAGTAAGAACAGTAATAATACAGGTAGTGGTAGGGATGACCATGAGGCCTGACAATGTCTTGCATTCCAAAGCTTGTCTGATTTTATCCCAACCCCATCACCCTAAGAAATCATTGGTCTTCCATAATTTCTGGACCATCACAGCTACACCAACACTTTTATGCTACCATTTTATCATTGGCCTGTAGTTAGGCTCTGGAGCAGTGAGAGACACGCGGGTGAAAGCCCGCTGTGCTCCCGGTCCCCCGAAGCCCCCCAGACACCCCCTAAGCAGCCGCAGAGCCCCCTGCCAACCCCCAGCACAGCCAGAGGTAAGTGGGCTCATGGTAGGAAGGGGTTAACTCCTCGCTCCCTGGGAGGAGGCGGCTGCATGGAGCTGGGCCGGGTCAAGCCCTTGCCGAGGTCCCTACTTGGCCCAGCCCCTGAGGGAGCCACGTGAACAGGCTGCATAAACAGGCGCTTGAGTTAATGTGGAGTTCACATAGGAGATGGTGTGGGAGGACACGAGACCCTGCCTGCGAACCCCCCAGAGTAGTCAGTCCCAGCCATAGCCAGCCTATCAGAGGCATGACATGGATGGGCACACGCTGTACCCCTCGGGTCCCCTCGGGCTCTGTGGCCCCCCCATCGGGCACCTCAGAGACGGCCGCCCAGATGGAGCCCATGGTTCCGGGCTCCATGCAGACGGAGCCCCTGGCTCATGGCTGCAGGGGCTACCTGTCCCTTTTTCAGGCTCTGGGGCCTGGGAGCATGGCCACCTCCCCTTGCGGGGTCTGCTCCCTACTGGGGTCTCTGGTGCACCAACTGGAGGAGCTCCAGGCCACAGTCCAGAGACTGCGTGCCATCAGGGACTGTGAGCAGGAGATAGACTCCTACTGCCAGGCCCTTCTCCCCCGGAAGCCGCAGGGTAGAGCACTGTCTCCCTCCAGGACTAAGGAGGACTCTGGGACCTCCCGCTCTGCCCAGTCAGGGGCATGGACCAAGGTGGTCAAGGGCCCAAAGGCCCGCTGCACCAAGGCCCTTCCCTCGCCGGAGCTTAGCAACAGGTTTGCACCTCTTGCAGCCCCAGCAGAGCCTGCTCAGTTGCCAGCTCCCGCAGGCAACCCAGGCTCAACCACAGCTACCGCCCCTGCTCTCCCCAAGACAAAACAAAAGGTGTTTGTTGTGGGAGACTCCATCCTGCAGGGGACTAAGGGGCAATCTGCCACACTGACCCCTTAGCCCGGGAAGTCTGCTGCTTCCCAGGGGCCTGCATCCGAGACATTGCGGAGAGGATCCCAGAACTCCTCCGGCCCACAGAACACTATCCCATGCTCTTTATTCACGTGGGCACCAATGACATGGCTCGGAGCACCCCCAGCCAGGTCATGAGGTGCTACAGGGATTTGGGAGCGGGGCTTAGGGGTCTGGGAGCTCAGGTGGTGTTTTCATCGATCCTCCCAGTCTCAGGCTATGGGCTGAGGAGGGAGAGGAGGATCCACGTAGTGAACCAAAGACTGCGGAGCTGGTGTCATCGGGAAGTCTTTGGTTTCCATGACCACAGCCTGCCCTTTGGCGAGAGAGGCAGTGAGCTGCTGGGAAGAGATGGCCTTCACCTCTCCCCCTGGGGAGGAGGTTCTTCTCAGCCAGGCTGGCTGACCTGCTCCACCGGGCTTTAAACTAAGCCTGCTGGGGGATGGGGGGACTACTGCCACTGCTGGCCCGCTGAGCGACCCTTGCAAAGCCAGCAGACCAAGGCACTTAAGGGAGCCCACCCCTGCCCCAGCCCTGGCACAATCTGTGGGCAAGGCAAGAGCCCCCAAGGGCACACTTGCCTGCTTGTACACTAATGCAAGGAGCCTGGGCAACAAGCAGGAGGAGCTCATCCTCCTGCTCAGTGCAAAGAATTATGACATCATTGGGATAATGGAGACCTGGTGGGACTCCACCCATGACTGGACCATGGGTATAGAGGGCTATACCCTGTACAGGAGGGATTGTGTTGACAAAAGGGGCGGGGGTGTAGCTCTCTATGTGAAAGAAAGCTACATGTCCCTGCAAGCTGATGTTGGCGACCGGCATGGACAGCTAGAGACCCTCTGGGTAAAAATTCGTGGGGAATACAGCACAGGGGACACAATGGCGGGAGTCTACTACAGACCTCCCACTCAAAGTCCTGAGCTTGACCAGGAGTTTGCCCGGGAACTGACTGAGGCCGCTTGCTCCAGGACCTTGGTTGTCATGGGTGACTTCAATTACCCGGACATCTCGTGGAAAGATCACTCAACAAAATCCAAGCGGTTGCAAAGCTTTCTCTCATGCGTGGATGACCTCTACCTGACTCAAGAAGTCTATGGGCCAATGAGAGGCAAAGCGCTGCTCGACCTGGTACTGACTACGGGGGACAACCTAATCGGCGACCTACTGATCGATGGGAAGCTGGGTAACAGCGACCACGAGCTGATCACCTTCACCATCCACCGTAAAGCTGGCAAGTCAGTCAGCAACACAGAAGTCCTTGACTTCAGAAAAGCCGACTTTGACAAGCTCAAGAGGCTTGTCGGTCAGGCCCTCAGGGACCATGACCCCAGGGAGAGGGGAGTTCAAGAAGAGTGGTTGCTTCTCAAGGAACCGATCCTCAATGCACAAGCTAAATCTATTCCAACACGGAGGAAAGGCAGCAAGAAGGCACAGCAGCCCTCCTGGCTCTCCAGGGACCTAGCGGACCTCCTGCAGCTAAAAAGGAAAGCCTACAAAGGATGGAGGATGGGATTCACCTGCAAGGAGGATTATTCTATGCTGGTCTGGTCCTGCAGGGACCAAACCAGGAAAGCCAAGGCTGCAACTGAACTCCAACTAGTTTCGAGCATCAAGGACAACAAAAAGTCCTTTTTCAGATATGTGGGGAGCCAGAGGAAAAGCAAGGGCAACGTTGGACCCCTGCTAAACCAGATGGGGCAACTGACAACTGATGCCCAGGAAAAAGCCAACCTATTAAATAGGTACTTTGCGTCAGTCTTTCAACAGTCCCATGGGATGCCCATGCCCGCTATGGGACAGGGAGATCCGGGTGATGGGGATCCCCTACCCTCCATAGATGCTGACCTCATGAAGGAACACCTTGAGAAGCTGGATACCTTCAAGTCAGCCGGCCCTGACAGTCTGCACCCCAGGGTACTCAAGGAGCTGGCGAGCGTCATAGCCCAGCCCCTGGCATGGATCTTTGAAAACTCCTGGTGCTCTGGTGTAGTGCCTGAAGACTGGAAGAAGGCCAATGTGGTGCCGATCTTCAAGAAAGGGAGGAGAGTGGATCCAGCTAACTACAGGCCCATTAGCCTGACTTCTATCCTGGGGAAGATCTTAGAAAAGTTTATTAAGGAGGCCATCCTTGAGGGACTGGCCCAGGCTAACATCCTAAGGGATAGCCAGCACGGGTTTGTTGCGGGTAGGTCTTGTTTGACCAATCTCATTTCCTTCTATGACCAGGTGACCTATCACCTGGACCAGGGAGAAGAGATTGATGTCATATATCTTGACTTCAAAAAAGCTTTTGATCTGGTATCCCATGATCACCTCTTGGCCAAACTGGCCAGTTGTGGCCTTGGCTCCACCACAATCCGCTGGCTGGGAAATTGGCTTCATGGTCAGACCCAGAGGGTTGTAATTGATGGCAGTCACTCATCGTGGTGCCCTGTGACCAGCGGGGTCCCTCAAGGCTCTGTCCTTGGACCCATACTGTTCAACATCTTCATTAATGTTGTGGACATTGGAGTCAGGAGTGGACTGGCCAAGTTCACCGATGACACCAAACTTTGGGGCAAAGCATCCACGCCAGAAGATAGGCGGGTGATCCAGGCTGACCTGGACAAGCTCAGCAAATGGGCAGACGAGAACCTCATGGTGTTTAACATCGAAAAATGCAAGGTTCTCCACCTTGGGAGGAAAAACCTGCAGCATCCTTATAGGCTCGGCAGTGCTACGTTGGATAGCACTACAGAAGAAAGAGACTTGGGGGTCATCATTGACCACAAGATGAACATGAGCCTGCAATGTGATGCTGCAGCTAGTAAAGCGACCAAAATGCTGGCTTGCATCCAAAGATGCTTCTTGAGCAAATCCTGGGACGTCATTCTCCCCGTGTACTTGGCCTTGGTGAGGCCGCAGCTGGAGTACTGCGTCCAGTTTTGGGCTCCACAATTCAAAAAGGATGTGGAGAAGCTTGAGAGAGTCCAGAGGAGAGCCACACGCATGATCAGAGGTCAGGAAAAGAGATCTTACGATGATAGGCTGAGAGACATGGGACTCTTTAGCCTATAAAAGTGTAGGCTCAGGGGTGATCTGATGGCCACCTATAAGTTTATCGGGGTGACCACCAGGATCTGGGGGAACATTTGTTCACCAGAGCGCCCCAAGGGATGACTAGTTGAATGGTCATAAACTCCTGCAAGACCGTTTCAGGCTGGACATAAGGAAGAATTTCTTTACTGTCCGAGCCCCCAAGGTCTGGAACAGTCTGCCAGTGGAGGTGGTTCAAGAACCTACACTGAACACCTTCAAGAGTAAATTGGATGCTTATCTTGCTGGGATCCTATGACCCCAGCTGACTTCCTGCCCTTTGGGCAGGGGGCTGGACTCGATGATCTCCCGAGGTCCCTTCCAGCCCTGTTGTCTATGAAATCTATGAAATTATGCAAATACAGAGTCCCTCCACCGTCAAAGCTCTATAGCTGAGAATTGAAAATGAATTGGATTCAGAACCTAATTTGAATGATATCTGTAATGCAGGGGTTTTCAAAAGCATACAAGGACATTAAGGGCCAAGTTTGATTTCATTGTTATGTAGAGCAGTGGCACACATGTAGTCATGAAAGTGCAATTTTATTTGCATAAATATTCTCACCCCATGCTTCCCTTCTCATCGTGCTCAGAAGTCTCCACTATGGTTGGGCAGCCCCAACATGGAATATAATCCTGTAAATATGAACATAACTGTCTGTAAGTTCCCCAGACTTTATTAAAAAAACCAACTATGGGAGGAATGGAGAAGGAGGATGGAGTGCCCACTCAACTTTTAGCTCATTAGTCTAGTATTATGTAACTTGCCAATGGAATGGGAAACCTAGGTTCCTGGCCCCTCTTTCCTAGAGAGGGTTTGAACTTACATCTCCCACTTCACAACAAAATGTTCTAAATTTGAACCTGCATGTTTCACTGTCCAGCAAGATACTCTAGTTACTACGTCATTGACTAGACATTGGTGCTCTCTAGCCTTCCCTTTGATGCTGGCCCACCAGATTTCCAAGAGTAGAAGATAAATGGCTCAAATGAAAAGGTGCAGTGCAAAGAGATGGCAATTTTATAAGATGGATGCTGCCTGCGAGAGAGTGAGCCCTTTGTTCATTCCCTCCCGATCTACCACTACCAGAGGTACAGAAAATATCCCTATACTGTTTATTAGGGCTGTGCAAATGACACTGTTCTGTGTTGACTTGCATTTGGTGGAACAGTGTTTCATTTTTAAGTTTGTTGTGATGTGACACTTCTGTTCCGTTTCATTTTGACAAAAAAAGTTTCGCTGTCTTGACGCTGTTTTGATGTTTCACCCATAGGCTATAATGGGGAAGCCTGAAATACCCTATAATTTTGCCATTTATGGCTTGATTTAAATAAAACTTGTCTGCCAAGTTCCAGGGAGATAGGTTGTGGGTTTTTGGGGAAACTGTACCTCAAAGTCTTGAAAGCAAAACTCATGTCACGTGTATGTGTTAACCTACAGTGGGGTCAAAATTGCAGGGATACTAGTCCCTGATGAGGTCATCAAGTGGGCCAAGTTTCAAGAAGATCAGTGCAGGGGTGTGGGGGAAACTGCACCTCAAGCTGCGGACAAGCAAAACTTGTGACATGGGTGACATTGTGCGTATTAAGGCGCAGTAGGGTGAAAACTGCAGGCATTATAGCCCCTGCTGAGGCCACGAAGCCTTCCAGCTATCAAGGAGATAGGTGCAGGAGATTCTGGGTTCTGGGACCCTGCACCTCTGGGCTGCTGACAGGCAAAACTCATGACATGGGCGTTTGCAACTGTGTTTGCCTTGGGGCACAGGGGGTGAAATGTTTTTGAAATGTTTCAACTTGCTTCGTTTCATTTCAAGGCTGTTTCAAAGCTCTCTGTTTCATTTTGATTTTGCTATTTTGAGCTTGAAATGAGTTGAAACAATGTCAAAACAAAACTGCCAGTGAAATTTCACACAGCCCTACTGTTTATCCACCTTAAATGCAAGAGTTAAAAAAAAGTCAGAGGGAGCAACAGCCATAACTCTCTCTTCTAAGGCAACATTCACTTCACTAAACTACCCTCCCTCCACATTGATCTCTTATTCTTCACTCTACCTAGAATCTGTTCATTGTGGCCTGGTATGTCAGCTTGAAGACAAGGGCTTGAAACAGCTCTAGGTAATGTCTAGTCTGTGGCCTGATAGTTGCTGGCAAATGGAAAATGCAAGTTGAAACCACATCTGCATGAGGTTTATAACTTATATCTTCTCCTCCTCATTGCCTCAAGCAGATACACATCCACCTGGAAATAAATCCTAAAAGCCACATAAGTGCCAAACCTGAGACTTAACTGATTCTGAAAGTAATGATGCAGTTCATTCTTTGTATTTCTGCAATGAACTGTGAAGGTATAACTGACTCTGAGCATTACTTTGTTCTGCCTACAATCACTGGCTTGTGTAAATTGTAATAGCTCCACTAATATCAATATGAATATTGGTTTTCTGGGGGGTATAAACCTGGGTGTTCTCAGGTCCCTGTTCCACCAAACATTCTTCCTCCCTTTCCCATCATACTTATGTTTAAAAGGAACTGTAAAATAATCAGGAAAGAAACATGTACACTTGGTTGCATAAGAAATCCACAGACCTAGATAAAATAATTAACACAAGTAAAGAGAGAAGATGTTTTTGAATTCTGTGCAAAGACTGTCTCTGAGGCTGTCTATATATGTGCTCCAGTGTGGACAGTGGTGGGGTGGGGTGTGCTTTAATTAGAGCAGCTCTGAGAGATGCTCTAATTAAAGTCTGTTACATATATTCAGTGCCCCACTCTTCAAAATGGCATTCAGGGCGTTTTAACCAAAGCTCATTTTAGTTGAAGTGCTCCTGCCACCATTCTGAAGTGTAGGGATGTTGAATACACATGATGTGGAGGCTGCTGGAGCTTAATCGAGTCTCCTCTGACACATGCTAATTAGCACATTTTGGAGCAGAAGTCCCTTTCAGGTGATGATGATGATGGGCGATCACTCATGAATGATTAAGTTTGTCATTCAAGGATCTTAATAGTGAGTCTGCGACAACACATGTGGATCTAGAATTCGGCTATTGAGTCACCTGCAGTGAGGACAGGTGTTTCCAGGAGGGATGGGGACTGTGTTGCTGTGTTGGATGTTCTGATATTCTTTTCACCTGTTCCTCTTTTCCTCTTCTGCCTGTTAATGAGCTGTTTCAAAGTGTTGAGGTCTCTCACAAAGAGCCTTCCTCCATTTTGGTCAGTCCTGAGCAAGTCTCCCAAGTGTTGATGTCAATGTTACACCTCTTCATGCTTGCCTTCAGGGTGTCTTTCAAACACTTTCTTTGATGTCTGCTACTTTGCTGACCTTCTTTCAGCTGTGAGAGAAAGATTCTCTTTGGAAGGTTGGAATCAGGCATGAAAACAACATGACCTGTCCAATGAAGATGGTTCCAGATGATCATGACCTCAATGCTGCTGGAATTTGCTTCAGTCAAGATGCTGATGTTTATGCATGTTTATGCATCTATCCTCCTAGCTAATCCAAAGGATCTTGCAAAGGCACAGTTACTGGTACACTGGTACTTTGAGATATCTTCTATATGTGGTCCAAGTTTCCAAGCCATATAGGAGAGTTGGAATGACAATGGCTCGATAAAACAAGAGCTTAGTTTCAACAAGGATGTCATGATTTAGGAAGAATCTCTTACGCAGATGTCCAAAGGCTGCACTTGCACATTTCAAGTGGTGTTGTATTTCTGCATCGATGTGTGCCTTTGATGAAAGATGGCTTCTAAGATAGGCAAAGTGATCCAAGTTCTCCAGCAATTCTCTGTTGATTTGAATGATGGGGGCAGGGTTGGGGTGTTGTTTCTCCATTTGGAGCAGATTAGTAGAGGACTTGCAGTTTCTTGATGTTTAGAGTTAGGCCAATACTCTTGTAGACTTCTGAGAATACATTAAGAATGATCTGGAGGTCTGTTTCAGATTGAGCAATGACAGCATTATCATTTGCATACTGGAGCGCCATTATGGATGTTATTATGGTGTTCATTTTGGACTTGAGTCTGTTGAGGTTGAAGAGTCTTCTGTACATTCGATACACAATTTCAATTCAAGGCGGGACCTTTCTGTTGATGAGGTGTATTATGGTGGAGGTGAAGATGGAAAAGAAGTTGGAGTGATGATGAACCTTGCTTCATTCCAGTTTTCACCTTAAATGGTTCTGCTTGATATCCATTGCTGAAAACTCTTGCTGACATGTTGTCCTGGAGATGTCTTGGAACACTGATTAACTTGTTTGGGCAGCCAATTTTGGACAGGATTTTCCATAGGGCTTCACAGTTTACAGAACTGAAGTCTTTAGAGAGGTCAATGAAGACCAAATAGAGAGGTTGATTTTGCTCATGAAACTTCTGCTGGATTTTATGTGCTGTAAAGATCATGTCCACAGTTCCTCAAGATGGTCTGAAGCCACTTTGAAATTCCAGAAGAATTTCTTCCACAAGTGGGAGAAGGTGGTTAGCAAGGATATGGGCGATGTCTTTCCCAGCAGTGGCCAACAATGAGATGTCTCAGTAGTTTTCGCAATCAGCTGTGTCCCCCTTCTTGAAGATAGTAAGAATCAAGGCATCCATTAGGTCAGCTGGGATTTCTTCCTTGTTCCAGATTTTAATGATGAGGACATGAAGCTGATATGCAAGTTGTTCTCCTCCTCTGAAAATCTCTGCAAGTAGTCCATCAACACCAGCTGCCTTGTTATTCTTCATTTTCCTGATGGCACTCCCAACCTCTGCCAGGGTAGGTGGTAAACTGAGGTCTTCTCTGATTGCTTTTTACAGAAAGTCGTTGATCTTATTGTTAGGGGAACGATATGGATTTTGGATTTTGGGGTAACGATTTTCATAGATTTCATAGACATTAGGGCCGGAAGGGACCTCAGGAGCTCATCGAGTCCTACCCCGTGCCTCCAGGGGCAAGAAACCAGCTGGGGTCATAGGATCCCAGCAAGATAAGTTTTGGGGAGTACTGAGTGTGCAGCTGAATGAAGGCTTTTTTCTGTGTCTCAGCAAAAGCTGCTAGTCTCAAGGCTGGCTGATATGTTAAAAGCAACTAACTTTGCTAATGCTTAAGTAAGTGGATTCTAAACAAAAAGGTAGGGTGAAAAGTGCATGACGTGTTGAGTAAAAATAGAATAGCCCACCAAGTAGTGTCAGGAGACAAAATCAGAAATATGGCCTTGTGGATGGTGCTGAAGTCAGCAAGAAGACCAGCAAGAACCAGTGAGAAACCACAAGTGACTGAAAGAAGATGGGGGGGGTCAAAGTCTTACACATGCGCTCTTAGCAGAAAGGCATGTAAATGAATGAAATGCATGGGCAATACCATGCTAAAGAAGCAAACAGTAAACAGAGGTGGAGCTTGAGATGGGAGGAGAAATAGGTGGAACCAAATGTGGGAGGAGGGCAGAATAAATGTTAATATGTATGAGCCAAGATGTATAAATATTGGAAAGAACTGTTGTTCAGCGCAGGTCCCCGGTTTGTTGGTTTATGGGATCCTTGTCTGAGGCTGTCTCCATTTTTAACAAAGCTGTTGTGAGCAATGTGTGCTGGTGTTTGCTCTCTATCTGCTCTGGCTAATCAGTACCAGGATCCATGAGCAATTGGACCATTATCTCCCTAGTCATTGAGCGCCACATGGAGTCAGGGTCTAACACCATTGACAGTTGAGTCACAATTCAGAAGGTCCTGGAAATGTTCTTTCCAGTGAGCATTGATGGATTTGCTGTCTTTCAGGAGTGTCGTTCCATCCTTTGATCTTAGCGGATTAAGGCCTTGAGTGCTCGGGCTGTAGACAGCTTTGGTAGCACTGAAGACGCCACGAGTGTCACGGATGTCAGCAAAATGTTGGATATCTTTATTTCTGAATTCACCACTCATTCTTCAGTTCTCATGTTCTCCTCTGCACCTCTGATTTTGCTTTTGGTGTACATCTTTCTTGATGGCCGAGTTGATGTCATTCTGCCAGGCACAGAAATCTTTCCATTTCCTGTTGATGAGATCTTGAATTTCAGTGTCATTTTCATGAAACCAGTCTTGATGTTTCCTGGTCTTGTATCTTATGGTATTTTTACAGGATGAGAGAACAGCTGTCTTGAGTCCCATCCCTTCTTGACTCCTTGTGGATGCTCCGTTGGTAGTGTCTCATTCAGGAGTTGATGGAATTCTCTCTGTTTAAGTGGGTCCTTCAAGCACTTGATGCTTAACTTGTGCCTGATCTGCTTCCTTTGCATTCTTTGTTTAGGACCAATCCTGATGGCGTTGCAGGAATGGATGAAGCAGCGGTCATTCCAACAGTCATCAGTGCTAGTCATGACTCTCATAATCAGGACATTCTGGCGATCGTGAGTCCAAACAATCACATAGTCGAGCAAATGTCAGTGTTTCGATCTAGGGTGTTTCCAAGATGACTTTAACTTGTTCCTTTGATGGAACATGGTATTTGTGATGATAAATCCGTGTTCTGCTCACTTCATCAGGAGAAAGACCCCTTTAGCATTTGAATTTCCAATGCTTTCTTTACTGACAGTACCATTGCAAAGTTTTGAGTCTCTTCCCAGTCTGGCATTAAAATCTACAAGAAGGATGAACTTATATTCCCTTGGGATATTTGAGAGGATGGTGTCAAACTGTGAGTAGAAGTTCTCCTTCATGATCTCATCGACATTGAGAGTCAGGGCATATGAACACACAAGTGTTGCCTGTTGGTTTTTTTGCAAGTTTCAGATGGAGAGTCATGTAGTATTTGCTAACGCCAATTGAGAGTTCTGAGAATTGGTTCACAAGCTTGGTTTTGATGGCAGAACCAACTCCATGTGTCTGTGGCTCTTCTGCTGCTCTCCCTCTCCAGAAGAAGGTGTATCCTTCACCTTAATCAAATCTGCTCAGCTTAACCAAGTCTGCTCTGCCACATGCTAATTAGTATGTGTTAGAGAAGTAAGTCCCTTACAGGGATTACTGAGTTTCTTCGTTTTCACTTCTATGGACCCTTGAAGAAGTAACTGTAAACCATAAAACTTACACATCTGGAAGGGATTATGGAAAATGAAAATGAGCTTCTGGGAAACACAAAACTAGTTTAATAGATTCATAGCTTGTTAGGGGCTGGAAAAGACCTTGTAGGTCATTGGGTCCAGTCCCCCTGCACTAGGCAGGAAAGACAACTAGGGTCAAGTGACACCAGCAAGGTGACTGTCCAATCTCCTTTTGAAGATTCCCAGGGTAGGTGATTGCACCACCTCTGGAGGGAGTTTATTCCACAGTCTGGACACCCTGACTGTGAAGGAGTTTTTCCTGGAATTGAGCCTGAAGTGACCTTCCAGGAGTTTGTATCCATTTCTCCTGGTCTTCCACAAGGGTTCCCTAGTGAATAGCTGTTCACCAAGTTCTTGATGTATTCCCCTGATGTAGCAGTAAACCACTGGGCTGTAGGCTGAAGAGGACCAAGTTCCTCAGCCTCTCCTCATATGACTTGTCTTGCAAGTCCCTGATTATTCGGGTGGCTCTTCTCTGGACCCTCTCAATTTTTTCCACATCCTTGTTGAAGTGTGGTACCCAGAACTGGATGTGGTACTCCAGCTGTGGTCCCACCAGTGCAGAGTACAGTGGGAGTATCACTTCTTTAGTTCTGCATGAGATTGCAACAGTTAATACATGCTAGCATGTTGTTTGCCCTGCTGCCCACAGCATCACACTTCTGGCTCACGTTCATGCATTGGTGAGTCACTACCTCCAGGTCCCTTTTGCCCATAGTGTAAGTCAAATTGTCACCACTGAGCCTGTAGGTATGCTGCATATTGTTTGCCCCCAGATGGAGCACCTTACACTTCTGAGTGTTGAACTTCATCTGGTTCTGGTCTGCCCAACTATCCAGCCTGTCCAGGTCCACCTATATCTGCAATGAATCTTCTAGCATGATCATGCCCCCCATAACTTGGTGTCATTTCCAAACTTAGCCAGTAAGCTTTTCACTCCCACATCCAAATCTTTGATAAAGATGTTGAAAAGCACTGGTCCAAGTGTGGAGCCGTGGGGGACACCACTGACCACATTGAACCAGATGACACAGATCCATTCATTAAAACTCTCTGGGTCCTACCATGCAGCCAGTTTTCAACCCACTGAGTTGTTGAGCAGTTAAGCCCATAATCTTCCAATTTTGCTACACGGATATTGTGGGATACTAGATCAAAAGCCTTTTGGAAGTCTAGGTATATAATGTTGACCTTCTCTCCCTGGTCCAGGTGGTAAGCAACCTGTTCATAGGAGGAGATGAGATTGGTAAGATAAGACCTACCCACAATGAAGCCATGCTGGCTGTCATTCAGAATCTTACCTTCAACAAGTGAGCTTGACCAAACACTGGATCCCGAGGTGCAGTAGGCAGCCCAGCACCACCTCAGTGTTCTGGAGAACAACTGGCTGCAGGCCTGGGGACAGCAGGGTGGCCACCCTGGAAGAGGTGGCTGATAGGTGACTAAAAAAGACCCTGCCTCCCCACTCCAGCTGACAATCAGTCTCATCAGCTGGAGTTGTTAGGGTCTCCTGCAATAATACTATGGGGTACCCCGCTTCTGAAGGAATGAGAGCAGCCAGCATCTCTGGAGACCCTTCCTGCAGCCATAGATATCAAGGGCCGTGATTTTAAATGACCTCATGGGTGCAGTAGAGAGTTCAGAAGGGTCCTTGTACACCTCAATGCCTGGTGTGGGGTTTACTGGCTTATGCAGTGCTCTCCTATAAGTATAAGGTGTCTACAAAACTGCGGGCCCGCTTATAGATCCAGGCATTGCAGCTTGTGAGCCCCTTGCCTTCCCCTGCCAGAGCCTTCACAGTGGTGAGGACATGGTCAAAATTGCACCAGCAGTCCAAGGCAAGCTGAACCTTGCTGGCAGACTGCCTGGTGTATTCATGGCCAAGAAATGCAAGTAGCTTACCCCTGATGACCTCTGGGACCAAGAGGTCCACAGGCTCTATTGAGCCTGCACATTCTCAGTGGGCTCCTTAAATACCATCTGAACCCCCTGGTCTGCTAAGACCCCCAGCTCTGGCTGGAATTGAGAGAGCTCTGCAGCCTCTTGGGAGAGGGGTAGGGGTAAGGGTAGGGGCGTGGTTCCCTTGCAAGATGGCAAGGCAGAGCTGAAGCATGGGGTCTGCATGAGGTCCCCCACAAGATTGGACTGTCTGGAAACCCCACCCCAACCCCCTCTGGTGTGGGACCATTTTGGGCAGGCTAGTAGTTGGGTTTAACTGGGAGTGGGGAGGAGACTGGTCAGGCACTGGGGTGGCCTGTCTTGGGAGAGGGGACTTCCCCACTCAGAACTCACTGGGTGAGCCCCAGGGCCCCTGTCTCCCCTGGATTGGAAGGGGAGGACTCCATTGCTGGATCCTCCATTGGGTCTGCTGAGGCCTCAGCCTTGACACCTGTGGTTTTAGGGTAGGCCCTGGCCAGCAGAGTGAGGGACTTCTTCCATCTGCTTCTGCTCGGGGATGTTCAGCAGCCCTGAAGCCTCCTCCACAGAGATTACCTGTTTGACCTTTCCTGGGGGTGGGGTGTCAGGCACAGCTAGGGTGCTCCCAGAAGGTGGGCTGCTCCTTATACTCATGTGATAGTCTTGGGAGGGTGGGGCAGGGTCCTCCACATCAGAGAGCTCCAGCTGTGCCCAGGCCTTCCTCTTGGCTTTAAGCCCAGAGGGGACCTGCACCCACTCAACCATAGGGTGTTCCTTCAATGGACTCGCTTCAGTAGGAGAAGGTGAGGGTTGGGGCAGCTACAGTGGGGGCATGACTAGGGTCATGGGGGTCCCACTCCCTCTCTTCCTTTGGATGCTGCTGTCCTCCCTTGGTACCCCTTCAAACTTTGCTTGGAGACAGGGTCCCCTGAGCTCACATGGGGGCTGGATGATATGGCTGGCAGACCAGGGGAGGATGAGAGGGGAGGGGCACTGGTGGCAGGGGCACCCTTCTCACCAGTGGGAACTGCAGATGCCATCTTCTCCTGGCCCATGGGGCACTCATGATGCAAGTGACCTGCTGTACAATTCGACACTGAAGAAGGACGACCTTTCATGATATGTGGGAGAAGTGTTTTTCTGAACCCTCTAAAACCATCACCTAGGCCCTGTACACTTCAAAGAAACCACAGGAAAAACAAATACTGAGTCTAACATGGTGTGTTAAATGGTGGCAAAACAACCTCCCTGTTCACATATATCAAGATAACACTGTAGATGCCATAAATTCTGTGCAAGTTGGGTTTTGAGTAAACCATTCGAGTGACACTAATCAGACCTGGGGATGTGCAATCAAGAAAGAAACAAGGTCTGGCACTCTAGAAGGATTTAAATATATTCTGGAATCGTTACCTGACTATTGGGAAACTTATCCTAGGAAAACACAAGGCTCCTCATTTCAAATAAATGCTGGGGATCTATGGGAGTTGGTGTTGTATCAATGTGATTCCTTTGACCATTCCTTTGAACCTTGTGGCCTATAACTCAGCAAGTGTTCACTTTCTACAGGGGAATCCTACTGAGGCACCTATTCTGGAGTTGCTTAAATTACCCCCTATAGAGAAGCAATTAGCATCCTTAATATTTACCTTGCATATCAAAGGAAATTGGGCAAGGAACAACTTAACTTGGATTACACCCAGATGTAGGTCCTATAGTGCTCTCTTGTTCAACGCCTGGTATCAATCATTAAAGCATGAAGACACTCAGAAAATACGTGCTTGAACTGATTTTACATTAGGAGGGATAGGAGCAGGAACGGGGATTTTAAATTCTGTGGATTTGGAATCATTTAAAAAACAAGGTTAGCACTACTGAGGGCCTACACCACACCATTGTACAGGGAAAGGAACATAAGTTTGCTGAACTCACACAAACTGGCATAGATAGCCTTGAATTACAATGGCATACTTGGAATCATGTAAAACATACCTTTTGGACTCAATACACCACCCTGAGGGATATAGTCAATAAAACGGCAATAGCAATGTGGTATTCTGAACAACAGGTACTAGAAACTGTGTTAGCTGAAAGGGAAATGGAGTGGATAAGAGCCAAGGATATGAATGTTTTATTGTGTTTATTTTTATTGGCCCGACATTCAGACAACATATTTTCCCCTTACATTCCTGGGTGGCACAGACTGATATAAGAACTTTAAGTGTGAAGATTATTGTGCAGGTGATATGTTTCCACCCACACTGGCACAGAAAACTGTTATGGACTGTTGCAGCTTTACTTTTTATTAAGGAAAGACTTATCTGGATACCTCACTTAGTAGGGACACGCATAGAAATAGGGATAGAATAGGGTATCCAGAAATAGAATATCTGGATACCTTGCTTAGTAGGGACACACAATGGAAATATCATAGATCATCAAGTTTGTGATAGATAGACACCACAACAATGAACACATCCAACTCTTCCCATTTTAGAAGAGCCCTACCTAACACAGGGCACAAGTCTGTCTACTTGCTATTGGGATGAACTAAACAATGAAACAACTAAGGTGTATTATGATAGAGAATGATGTGTGTGTATAATTGGGTTAGAAGCACTGACAGTTATGTTTTTTACATACTTTTTTTTTTTACACAAAGAGACGTCAGCTCAATAAAGCAGCAGCAATGAGTGAATAGTACATAGCAGCTAGGAAAGTGTGAGAGAAGGGAATAGATGAAGGTGTGAGTCCTTCTTCAACTTATATTTGAGAAATAAGGTACAAATATGGCATAACAAGGAGAGGGCAAGCAGAGAGAGAGAGACAAGCCTGAGTTGGCTGAAAAACTTTTTTATTTGTGACGAGAATAATATTATATCACAAAGTTTACTTTCAAAACTGTTCAAACCTGTATGTCATCTTGATCTTGATTTTTAGGGAAAATGTTTTTTTCAGATTTAACACAAAAACCCCGCAAACCAAGCTGTTCTCTGCAGTGTGAGAACTGAGCATTTTTAGCACCCATTTTTCCACAGCACAAAGCAGGGCACTGTGTGTGTGTGTGGGAGGGTGGGTAGGTTCAAAGGCTCCTGGAGTGGGAAAATGGGGATGTCACTGGTAGTGAAGCGGTGAAGCATTAAGCTTTGTGACAAGGAAGAAGCAAGTTATTTAGCAAGAGTGTCATTGTTAAAAATAACGTATAGTGTGCATAATAGTGTATGGAGGACACAGAATGCCCAGAGTGAGGAAAAGCAGTCAGGTTAAAAAATAACCAAGAAGAACGGTGCTAAGAAGCCCAGGGTCCAAGAGGGAGGGATGGAGGTTGCCTGATTTCTCTATGCAGTGGTGCATAATAACCTGCCTTATGCTCAGTATCTGCTGTCTCATTTTCCAGAAGAGGCTCTCAAGGCACCTGGAGAACATTTCTGCTATGTATGAATGCTGGCCAGCAAGCCAGTCAGCAGTTGCTGAGCAAGCCCCCAGCCATGGGGAAAGCAGAGCAACCAGAGCATTCGTGTGTGTGTGTGTGCGCGCGCGCATGTGTGTGCGTGCGCGTGCATGAGTGCACATGTGAGTAAGTTAACCCCAGCCATGTGTAAAATAAGCCCAGCCATATGTGTGTGTATGCATCTAAGATTACCCCAGACATGGGGCAAATGGAAGGGAGGGAGGGAGGTTGCCCGAGAACCCCAGCCATGGGGCAAGAGTGGGGGGACATGTAGGCCAGCACCAACCCGGGGTACTAAGAGAGAGCCCCCAGCCATGGGGAAAGCAGCAGAAGGAAGAGGCTAGCAGGACCTGTGAGGACACTTCTTGAAAAACCTGTACTGTAGCAAGAGTGAGGAGGGTATGTAGCCCAGCACCAGCAAGGAGTGGTAAGAGCTTTCCCCCAGCCCAGCGGTATTTTGGGGCTGATCATGAAAACTGCCAACAAGCTACCCAGCTTGAACTCCTACATCAGCCAGACTGGTTGCTTTCATCTGGAAGATGACAACACCCCTCTGCATCTTGCCTGTGAACTGCTGAGGTCAGAGATTGTTCTCATCCTCCCAGGCAACAGGCTTCTCCCAGGATTGTGGGCAAGAAAGGGTCCTCTGGTCCCAGCAGTGTCAGAATCTGGCTCTGGGAGCCAGGGACAAAGCAAGTGAGCAAGCAAGCAAGGCTTTTTCCATGAGAACTGCAGCCATGGGGCACTATGTATAGACAAATTAATTTGAAGTATACATAGATTTCAGAGATTTCTAGGGTCAGAAGAGACCTGGTAGATCATCGAGTCTGACCTCTTGCCCCAGGCAGGAAAGAGCACTGAGGTTAAGTAACCCTAGCTAGGTGCTTGTCCAATCTCTTCTTGAACACTTCCAAGGTATGGGAGAGTACCGCCTCCCTTGGAAGCCCACTCCATATTTTGGCAACCCTCACCGTAAAGAATTTCTTCCTGATGTCCAATCTAAATCTACTCTGCTTCAGTTTATGGCTGTTATTCCTAGTAACCCCGAGGGGCACCCTGGTAAACAGAGTATCCCCTATTTCCTGCTGACCACCCCCAAATGAGTTTGTAGATAGCTATGAATGAGATCACCTCTCAGCCTTCTCTTGTGGAGGCTGAAGAGATTGAGGTCCCTCAGTCAGTCTTTATAGGCTCTTACCTGTAGGCCCCCAACCATATGAGTATCCCTCCTCTGGACCCTCTCAAGGTCATCCACATCCCTCTTGAACTGCGGCCCCCAACAACTGGATGCAGTACTCCAGCTGCAGCCTCACCAATGCCACATAGAGGGGAAGTATCACCTCCCTAAACCTGTCCGTGATGCACCTACTAATGCAAGAAAGAATGCGGTTAGCTTTACTTATTACCTCACCACATTTGCAACTCATGTTCACTTTTGCATTAACTATGACTCCAAGCTCCCTTTCCACTGCCACAGTGCTCAGAATGGTACTTCCCAGTCTATAGGTGTATTGGAGAGTCTTTCTCCCCGGGTGCAGCACCTTACACTTATCCTTGTTAAGTTGCATCCTATTCTGATCCGTCCACTTCACCAGTCTATCCAAATCTACCTGAATTCACCCTTTGCCTTCCAGTGTGTTTACTATATCCCATACTTTGATGTCATCTGCAAATTTGGGCAAGGTGCTTTCAACACCCTCACCCAAATCACTGATGAAGATATTGAACAGCACTGGTCCAAAGACAGAGCCTTGGGGGACACCACTACCTACATCTCGCCAGGGAGAAACCAACCCATCTACCACCACTCTCTGAGTTCATCCCATAAGCCAGTTTTTCTCTCATCTTACTGTGAAAAAATCCATATCACAGCTACTCAGTTTGCTTGTGAGAATAGGGTGCAACAGTGTGTCGAAAGCCTTTTTTAAAGTCCAAGTAAAGACCGTCTATCTCCATTCCTGCATCTAAGCACTTTCTCACCTGGTCATAAAAAGAGACCAGGTTAGTCAGGCAGAACCTGCCTGCTATAAACCCATGCTGGTTGCCCCTTATTGTTGTATTACCCACTGCCCCCCACAAATGTGATCCTTTATGATTTGTTCTAAGGTCTTGCCAAAAACAGAGGTGAGGCTAACCAGCCTATAATTACCCTGCTCCTCCTTCCTCCCCTTCTTGAAAATAGGGAGCATATTGGCCCTTTTCTAGTCTTCTGGGACCTGTCCTGAGTGCCACGAGCACTCAAACAGTTTTACCAGTAGTTTCACTATGACACCGGCCAATTCCTGTAGTACCCTAGTGTGGAAGAAATCAAACTTCGCATTGTGGTTGAATCAGAACTGACAGAGCCAGCTTTTCTTTATTTAGGGCTATACTGTGATCATAGACCAGTGGGTGATTCCCCTTGCTGTATGGCATTCTCCCTGTTTCAAAGGATTTCTCAGACTCTCTAAGGTTACAAGCCTATTTATACTTAAGACAGAGAAAGAGATTAAAAATACACCTTGGAGAAACAAAACAATAGTAAATTACACAGAAACTTAGAAAGTTTACTTAAACAAACTATCTACGTATAGGGTAAGATATCAAGATAACCCAAGGAATGCAGGAATGCGGACTCCTTATCTCAGAACATTTGAATTAAGCAGCATCAGCACGTCTGGTCTTTGTCTGTTTTTCTAGTCAAGTAAGCCAATTACTTCTACACTAGGGTGAAGAACCAACCCTCCAAGTGCCCCTTCACTAGGTCAGTGCTAAGTGTTGGCGAATTGGTATTTCTTTCATGCCAGACTAAAGTCTCATTGGGAGGTGTGTTTGTATCCATGTCCAGGAATGCAGATGCAAAGAAATCATTTAAGAGCTCTGCTTTATCCATCCTACCTGTTAGGAGTTGCCCAAGTCCATTCTGTAGTGGTCCTGTGTTACCCTGCCACTGTTACCCTGTTCTGTGTCTGCTTTGGCCTTCCTCACTGCTTCCCTGGAAGTGCAAGTGAAGCAGATATAATCTTCTTTGGTGGCTGCCCCCTGCTTCCACAGCCTGTAAGCCTCTCTTTTCCTCTCAAGGCTCTCCTGGATTTTCCTGCTCAGCCAAGAAGGTATTGTGGCTCTTTTGCCTCCCTTTGTGTGTACTGGGATGGTATCCCTCTGTGCCTGTAGGATCAGTCCCTTGAGGAACTCCCACCCTTCTTGGACTCCCATCTCAGAGATGTGATTACCCCTCAGTCTCACTCTAACTAAGCTCCTGAGCTCACTGAAGTTGGCCTTCTGGAAGTCTAGCACTTATGCCCTACTAGTTATCTTTCCCACCTTTCACTGGATAGTGAATCCTATCACCTGGTGGTCACTATCCCCTAGGCGACCTTGTACCTGTAGATCCCCCACCAAGTCCTCCTCTGTGGCCAGCAGCAAGTCAAGTAAGGCATTTCCCCTGGTGGGACTGCATACCTCCTGTGCTAGGTGCAGGTTCTGTATGCAGCTTAGGAACCTACATGAACAGGCAGACCTGGCCGACTGCTCCTCCCAGCAGAACTCTGGGTAATTTAGGTCACCCATGACAGCTAGGTCCTTTGAGCATACTGCTTTTGAGAGCTGTTTCAAGAATTCTAGGTCTAGCTCCTCCTCCTGGTGTGGGGGTCTGTAGTAGACCCCCACTACCAAGTCCCTTTCACCCCTACCCCCTTGTAATCTGACCCATAGGACTTCAATCTGTGCTTCTTCTGTCCCCAACTTTATTACAGAAGATGTATGATGTTCCATAATGTATAGAGAAATGCCCCACTTTTTCCCCAACCTATCCTGCCTGTATAGCCTGTAGCCCTCAATACCCACTGCCAAGTACATACTTAGTATTTTTCAGCTTATTCCTTTGTACAGGACATACTTGCTATTTAACTTCCAGAATGTCTTACAAAGACTGTGTGTTGGGGGGGGGGGAGGGGCAAGCAGGCCAGCACCAACCAGGGGTGCTAAGAGTGAGCTTCCAGCCATGGGGAAGGAGGGAGCTAGGGAGGAAGGGACTTGAGAGAGGACTTGCTCATTCCCTGGGGCATTGCCAGTAACCAGGAAGAAGTGTGTGTGTGTGTGTGTGTGTGTGTGTGTGTGTGTGTGTGTGTGTGTGTGTGCGTGCGCGCGTGCGAACAAATTATGTATGGGTTATGTATCAGGGATTAGAATGACTGTGTGTATGAATGCATGTATGTACACCTGTATCATTTATGAATATTCCTATTATTAATTGTATAATTATTAATTTAATCCTTACCATACACAGAATTACTTGGGATTGTCATCACAAGGTACAAAAGAGCACAATTATTAGGAAATAGGCACCTGGGCCTGGCAGAGGTTCAGCACCTCAGATCTTTGGGCAGCCACCAGAGGAAGGCAGACAGCTAGGGAGGGAGGGAGGCTGAGAAAAGCAGACACATGAGATATTATGATTATCACCATTAGGAAAATACCATACCCTAATACCACAACTTCATTCTACTTATTTTGCTGTACCTACTGGACTCAGCACCCATAAATGACTGTGCTCCTTTGTATGTGGATGGAGAGCACACTGAGCCCAAGTAAGGTAATAATATTGTAGTAGAAAATTTGGGCTACAGAAACAAAGATAAAGAAAGGGGAAAGAAAATTACATACATGATCTTTGAAAAAAACCTAGCAAAGTATATTTTAGTAAGTAGCTGCTTGGGCTAACTTGGCCATTTGTAAGTTTTGAGCATTTTAAAATCTTTCACACTGTAGGCTGGGCCACTGAGCATCAGCAGCAGCAGGAGAAGTAGGCAAGCCTGGGAGTAAGAAAAACAAGAGACAAAATAATTGTATTCATTGGTAAATTCTGGCAAATTCATTAGGGCTGTGTGAAATTTCATCAGGTGTTTCATTTCAGGGTTGTTTTGACTCATTTCAAGCTAAAAACAGTGAAATAAAAATGGAATGAAAGGCTTCAAAACAGCCTCAAAATGAAACAAGACCAGTCAAAACGTTTAAAAAGTTTTGAAACATTTTGAGTTTCAAAGCCAGGCTTGCAGGGAAACAGAAACTGAGGAGAGGGAGTGGGAAGAGCGGGGAAGGAATGATCTGTGTAGCTGGACAGTGACTGTGATCCTGCCCTGAGGTGCCTTCCATTCCCAATGCTCTGCGGGAGGGATGGAAAAACAGCTGCACTTTAACACACACGCGCACACACATACACACACACACACACACACACACACACACAGAGTCACGTCATGAGTTTTGCTTGTCAGCAGCTTGAGGTGCAGTTTCCCAGAAACCCCTACGCCTATATCCTTAAAATCTGGCAGGCTTTGTGGCCTGCAGTTTTGACCCCGCTGTTGCTTAACACACACACGAGATATGAGTTTTTTGCTTTCAAGACTCTGAGGTGCAGTTTCCCTGAAACCCCTGCACCTTGAAACTTGGAAGGCTTAAGTCAGAAGGGGTTACCATTCCTGCAAGTTTCATCCAAATCAAGCCAGAAACGACAAAGTTATAGGCTGTTTTGAACTTCCCCATTATAGCTTATGGACAAAACACTGAAAGTGTTGAAACAGTGACACTGTTTCAACAAAACAAAATGGAACAGCAGTCCGGCATCAAAACAAAATTCGAAACCGAATGCTGTTCCATCAAAACATACATTAAAATGGACATGGGTCACAAAAGTGGTCTCATACTGCACTCGAATGCTGCATGGCACCCAACATCAGCAGCAAGCACCAGGCTGCACTCTTAATTGAACCAGTGAGTTCATATTCCTGAGCCACCCAGGGGCAAGTGACCCACTGGTCTGAGACCTTGTGTCACTGGGGTGTTGCCATGTCAAATGTGCCTCAAATGTATCTTGTTCATGGATACAGTGTATGCACCCCGGTACCTGCTCCATGAATTTATAGGTCTTCAGAGGGCAACCCCCGCAGCTGGCCTTGTTCTGGAGTAAAAAAAAACCCTAGACATTCTGGTGAGCATGGAAAGCACATGAAAAATCCAGCCCAGCCCCCCAAATTGCCAAAACATAACTATTTCCTGTGGAAAAAAACAGCTGGGGGAAAAAAATTGCTGGGGGAGGCTTTCAAATGCAGTACATGGGAAATGCAATACTTGTGGACTCTTGTGTAGCACTAAGGGTACCCCACACCCAGCACCCAGTGCAATAAGTGTGCAGAAAAAGAGGGAGGCAGAACTTGCTAATGCAAAAAGCACCCAGAAAAAGTGAGGAGAAGCCTTGGTGCCTGAAGCAAGGGCAAGGCAGAATTGTGAAAGGGAGGCAGGCAGCCTCTTGAGGTGCCTTGCATGGACAAATTTCATTCCCGCCCCTCCCCCCCCCCCCGGCAACTACTAAACACCCAGAAAAAGCTAGGGGCAGAAGTTCTGCTTCAGGGGGCGATCCCCTTTGGGAGGACTCTCCTGGGCATTTCTTGTCTTAAAAGGCCACCTGGCAGTAATGTAGTACTGAAAGGGCAGGATGGGACAACTGTTCTGACATGCCCCCTAGTGCATTTTACTACTTATAGCATAATAACCCATTGCATGGTAAATCACATCTATTTTATTTATTTAGTCATCATCAACTAAGAAAGGAAAATTAAACCAGGAGCATTTTTAGCGGGTAAATGTCAATTATGTGGGCAAGTGCCCTGAGAGACAGCCAACTCTGTATGCATCAAACCTGGACATGAGGCAGTAAAGCCACTCTGGGGATGTCCTGCTACCTCTCACAAGCAGGCCAGAGGCAGGGAGTAAGAGAGCTGCAGTGGAGGGTCCACCCCACCCCAAAATTCTGCCTAAAAGCAACAGGTGCCTTTGCTCCTTCATCCCTACGAGAAGACCACCTCTGCACACAGCAAGACCTCCCCAGTGGCATCTCACTAGACAGACCACATCTATCACTGCCTCCTTCTCCTGGGGTGGACAGGAATGAGAGTGGCAAGCCTGGCACTCAGCTGTCCCTCCCTGTGCCACACGAGAACGGTGGTGTGATCTGCCTTGAGATCCTGTCTGGGAAGGGACTGTGCACATATACAGTCAAAGTGTGCCACACCTGTGTCTTTGCTGCCTACCCTGACATGCCTCAGAGGTGATGCCTATTGACAACAATACCAGGGAAAGACAACCTGGCCTGGCACACCCTGTACAGGCTACCCATCACCAAGAGAACTGGTGGCTTCCACTGGAGGCTGCTGCATGGGGCCTTGGCCTTGCACACCTTTGTGCACCGCTTAGGTTACAGAGTGTCTCCTCAGGGGCCCAGTGTGACATAAACTAGTCTGCATTTTGTTACAAAGCTAAGTGTTCAGATCCAAATGTGACACATGCCCAGACCAAGAAGTGAAAGAGAGAAAGAGAAAGAAAGGAAGATTGATCTTCTGAAAGCTAATGAACACTAGCAGGGGTATATAGCAGGCAGATCCTGCCTGACTAACCTGGTCTCTTTTTATGACCAGGTCAGAAAGTGCTTAGACGCAGGAGTGGAGATAGATGGTCTTTACTTGGACTTTAAAAAAGGCTTTCGACACACTGTTGCACCCTATTCTCACAAGCAAACTGAGTAGCTGTGATGTGGATTTTTTCACAGTAAGATGAGTGAAAAACTGGCTTATAGGATGAACCCAGAGGGTGGTGGTAGATGGGCTGGTTTCTCCCTGGCGAGACGTGGGCAGTGGTGTCCCCCAAGGCTCTGTCCTTGGACCAGTGCTGTTCAATACCTTTATCAGTGAGTTGGGTGAGGGTTTTGAAAGCACTCTTTCCTCTTCTGCAGTTGGACTTCATTAAACAGGTACTGAAAAATTCACTATTCTATATATTTAAATGGTTTCTTACAAGTTTCCGTGTTGGGTCAAATGAATGTTTTTGTTACTAACACGTGTTTCACTCTTGGCTCCTTGGGAGGGCCACACACTTTTGTACTTTCATCTGCTGTCATTTTTTGCAATGATGGTTTAAAAGTAAAAAAATATATTTCTTTCTCTCTGTCTGTATGAGAACATTCTTTATGCATAGTGAACTTCATTGGGTAGGGGCTGAAGTGTGGCTATTTTCAATGTCAGGAGCACTGCATTCATTTTTAAAATATCATGGGTTCTTTTTGTTAGTTTTAAATAATATATTTTATGACTGCATTGCTAATTGTTTAGAGACAAAGAAAATGGGAATTGACCCTAACAAAGTTTTGCAATGCGACTGTAAGACTCTTCTATGGATGACTATGGTAGTGGTTAAAGTTTAAGGAAATAATCCTAGCCCCTGGTGACTGATCAGAAAAGTGTCAAGAAGAACATGTTGACCAATAGGTTTCATCTGTTTCTATCAATCTAATCAAATATCTGGAGTGACAAACTCCTACTTGGAAAGATTCCTCATCAATTTCATTTGAAACATGTTAATTTTACTCTTTCATTTGGAAAAAACTAATACACTTTTAAGTAAAAAAAAAAGTTACACGCTCATTAAAAACAACTCTCAACAGCACACCTGCTAAAAAGAAATACCTAATTAGCAGTGCAGCACGTGCTGCTCTGGAGAATTGTAGGAGCCCACATACATCGTTATAACATCATGTGCTTTAACGAGTGCTCCAGGGAATACTGTGCTGAGGTGAGGAGCCAGAGACACTGCAGGAAGATCTGGCAAATGTCTGGGCATTAAGGGCTGCCACTGAAACAAAGTTATTGATTGGTTTTGATGGGTCCCACTGGGGGTCGTTAGAGTAAAATGTTATTTGGGAAATGCAGGTCTGAGGAAGTCTTCTGAGGCTGGTATGAAAAGAAAGTCAGGGAATACAGATTAAAGTTTGAGAAAGACGGATATGAACAGCTCATATGTCAAGTTGCCCCTGATGTGTAAGGTAATATGGGTCAAGCCAGGAGTGCCAGTTCATGGGAAGGGTGATCCATTCCTTAATTCAGTTAATTAATCCCATTCATGCAATCTTGCTGTTAGGTTGCAAGGAATGTGAGGGGTGGGGTGCACTGACATGACACTAACACAGCTCAGGTTCCCAGGAGGTTGGCACAGGTGGGCCAAGGTGTCATGTTTGAAAAACACTGCTGGGATTCTAGCCTTCAGTGGCAGATTGGCTAATAATCCTTGACTTTGGCAAGTGTTCCTACACTGCCTGTGATTTTTAGTTTTGCTATTGCCCCAGTTCTAAAACATAGCCTACCCCCACCCTCTGCTTTTCCATCTCAGGGCTCAGACACGTACAGATCTGCTGATGTACCTCAGTCTTGATCTCATTCCCCTCTTGTCTCAAAGACTCTGTCCTGGACTTACACACACACAGAGAAAGACACACAGAGATAACAAGTAGGGCTGTGCAAAAATTTCAACAGACATTTCATTTTGAGGGTTTTTCCGTGTTGTGACCACCGGGTCTTGAACACCTGGTCATGTGCAGCCTCGGTTCAAGCAATTGGTGGTGTCCGCCTTACAGACTCCCGTAAATTGCCGAGTAGATGGTCACTCCTCGAGTAGTCTTCCCCTATCTCGCCTGCCATGACTTTGAATGTTTCCCAGTGGTGGGGTGACTACCCAGGGTCCTCCTGCAGCACGTGGTCTGCCCGACAGTCACTTGCGGGACTCTGCCACCCCTACACCCCGACCTTACGCCACCTTGATGGGTCACCCAGTCTTCTTGGCCATGCTCTCCTTCTCATACAGCTGTGGGGCCTTTCAAGTCCCTTCCCGTCCTGGGTATCGGCTCTTGAGGCCTGTTCGTTTACCCCGTCCTGGGTTGTTTGTGGTTGGAGGTCCTAATCGTGGAAACTGTTCTCGCCCTGGAGTGAACTACTTCCCTATAGTCTGAATCCAAATGTGATGCCCTACGGGCCCTGTCCCGATTACCTGATTAGTATCGGCCACTCCTGTCTCTCAACCCCTTCACATGGGGAAACACACAAGAAAAACACAAAACAACACTTTTACCGTATCGCTGGGAATCTGGGTAGCCCCCTTTCTGGTCCCTTACATCAAGGTACCAGGTGCCTAGTTCCCTATGATCTAGCTAAGGGATGACATCTACTCTGGGCTGTTTACCCATGGCCTGCTGCTCAGGTCATCCTTGCCCTTTTTTCCGCCTCTTCTTGGGGCCCAGTGCTCCCCACTTCTCTTGCTTCTGGAGTGTCCCGATCCAGGTGCCTCATGGCCCCTCTGAGTATGGCTGGCAACTTTCTGTAATCAGTGTAGGTGTCCTGCTTCTTCGCAGCCCTTCATGCTGTTCCTGCCAGGACTCTCCCAAAGGAGAAAATTCCTCCCCCTCCCAACTGGTCCCAATACTCCCACCTGCTATGATGTGGGTCTTCATGTCCCCCTCTCTGCTTCCTCTGTTGCTGCTGCCTTTGCTGACTGCAGGGGCTGCTTCTGACTCGTCTCCCACACTGCCGAGCTGTTCCCCACTGCCGCTGCCAGGGTCAGTGTCTAGAGCCTTCTCTGGCTCTTTGTTTGGTTCTCCTTGCTCCCTGAGGGATTCCCGGGTTGTGTCCCACGGCTGTGCCCTCCTTGGGTCCACTTTTCTTCTCCCCATTGCTCCACTGGCAATCCTTTTTATTCCCGCTGGCTGGTGGTTGCTGATGATGTTATTGGCCAGCCGCAGCTGGATAAAGTTGTGGCTAACAAGCCGCGCAGACTTCTCTCCCCATTCTGGCTGCGCTGCAGCTCCTGCTGTGGGGAAGTTTTTTCTTGTTTTAACTTTTATGTTTGTTCCCTCTTCTTCCTGTTTATTCTGTTCCCTGGGACTTTCCTTTTTTAGTTCGGGGTCCTTCCCCCACATTCTTTCCTGGGACATACTTGTTTTGAGCTCAAAACACTGAAACCGAAATGAAACACAAGCCTTCGAAACTGCTTTGAAATGAAACAAGGGCACTCAAAACGTTTCTGAAATTTGAAGAGTTTCTAGTTTCAAAGCCAGGCTTGCAGGGAAATGCAAACTAAGGAGAGGACAAAGGGGAAAAAGACTGCTCTGATACTGACATGTGTAGCTGGCCAGTGACTGTGATCCTTCCCTGAGGTCTCATCCAATCCCAGTGCTCTGGGGGAGGGACGGAGAAGGAGCATAAAACCATTATTTGAAATGAGCTTTGTCAGCTGTGCCTTTCTTAGATTACTGAGCTGTGTCCTCCATCAGCATCAGGAGCATCAGGATGGCTCTCACTTCCTACTTGCTAGTCTGTTCTTAGCACGTGGGATTCAATCCTTTCTGTAATACCTTAATACCCTGTCTTAATCCATTCCTTTCAATTTATTCCTCTCCCAAAATCCCCCCGCTTTTTTTTTATTCTCTGTAATTTTTTCTCCACATAAAAGAAATCTGTGTTGTACCTGACAGTCTGCATAGGCTGTGCAGATAAGCACAACCTATATTACAGAACATATATTTATATATTACATAAATACACGCATTACATTACAGAAACACACACAGATTTTCCAGCGCACCAAACATGAAACATGCTGGAAAGGCAGGTGGCCACTCTTTTGGCTGGGATGGAAGGTGGGGGCAGAGGGAGAGATCTAAGTCTCCCCACCTGCTGCAAAAAAAATGTATATACAGCCTCTTTCCAATAACTAGTGGCCATGCCACTTCTGCTGCTAGTGGCATCAAGGAGATGGGAGCAGTGTCTGCATCCCCTCCAATAACACCTGCCATAATAACACCAGCCCTGAACACCACCACCATGACAACAACAAGCAGCACCAGCACTACAGTCTCCTCCACCCAAATTTCAATTCCCAGCCTGAGCCTTCCAGCGCCAGATGAAGAGCTGGAGTTCGATCTGGATATGAGTGCCATAGCAAGGGAAATTCTGGGGAAGGAGGGAGAAATCAGTTGAGTTTGTGCTCCACACCTCTCAAGTTTCCCCTAGAGCCAGGTCTCCTTCTCCGGAAGGCACTCTGGAAGAGGTTAAGGTAGAGGTTGTGGAGGCAAGTGGCTCAGCTGAGTCCACTCCTCCTGTTGCTGTGCCTCTGTCTGTTGAAGGAGGGGGAAAGGCAGCATCCACACACACACACAAACTCCAGAAGCAAGGGGGCAGTGTGGTCTGGGATCATTTTGAGCTGGCAGATAATCCCACATATGCTATCTGCTTGCACTGCCAGGCCAAAACCAGCAAGAGAGCGAAATGCATAAGCACCATGGGTGAGCTAATGAAGTTCATAAGCTCGTCTTTGAAACGTGGTTTGTAAATTCCCTTTGAGGATCAGGCCTTAGAGATTGGAGACAGGTAGTTGGGTGTTCCTGTCTTTGATAGCTTTTTGGTGTGCGCTCATTCTGGTGCGCAGTTGTTGCTTGGTGTCTCCTAAGTATTTTCCATCAGGGCATTTGTTGCCCTGATGGAGATATGTATTGTGAAGATATCTCCATACTGGAGATATTGTTGGCAGGTTTTGCATGTCTTGTCATAGCATAGTCTGGATCCATGCGGTGTGTTTTGGGCTGTTGGAAGTTGGCTTCTAGTGATGAGATTAGTGAGGTTCAGTGCTTGGCTGAATTTACAAACCACTTTTCACAGACGAGCCTATGAACTGCACTTCATCAACCTCCTAGGTACAGAAACTCATGGACTCACTATAGACATTATATGGAATTATACACACTACAACCTGGCAGACATCTGACTCCCCAGGTACCTCTCCATTTTTACCTCCTACATCCCCTTTGCCTCCCACCCCAGCCTGTCCCTCACCCTCTGACACTTCCATTTTCATTTTCACTGACTGGCTTTCTTGCCTGCATTGCATGCCAGCCTCTGGCTTCTTTGCTATTCCTTCCATCCAGCAAGAGGACACACACCAACTGCAGGTACTTCCTCAGTCTGACAAAGGGTTTTAAACCCAAAAGATTGCTAAGATATATTTCTCTAACTATTCAGTTGGCCTACTAAAAGATATCAGATTGACCAAAAAAACCTTGTCCACCATGTCTTTAGACAAATACGGCTACAACCTACACCCCAGCACCTGTCCCTGGTCAACTGACCAGAAGGAAGCAGGCCTTAGGTACATCTAAGCCCCAGGGCTGGGGCTGGCATGATGAGTTTTCTGGCAGCTGCCAGAGAAGAAGCTCCTGCAGGAAGGAAAGGAAAGGCTCTGTGACAGTTTGCCTTTCTGCGATGCTAGTGCTACTGTGCTGCTTATCTGTTGTTATTTGAAGTGGTGGACCGGGATGAGGCTGTAAGGGAGGAGGAGAACTTATTGAGACACACTACCGTGTCATGTAGAGGCCCCAGCACCAGTGAGGGTGCAATGACAGGGGCATAGATAGCCCAGCCACACTAGAAGGTAGAGTGAGACTTACACTTCATTACAGGGACAATATCAATATACTATCTGTGAGGCATAGGGCATGGTAAGGGGTGGTAGGAGCCACACATATAGACCATTAGGCTTAGGGTGTCCCCTTGAGGCACCTACTTAGAGCAGGTCCCAGCAAGGGGTCCAAGCATCTACAGGGTTTAGTGGGGTCCACTCGGACTGTGACTGAGCTGAAGCTCGAGGGCAGCCTCCCTATCTATTATCTTTTCCAAGAAGATGTGGTGGCAGGCAAGAAGAGAACATGCCCACTGGGCAGATCTGGCAAGGTCACAGGGACTGGGGGTATCACAGACATCTCTAGGGATCCTATTCCATGACAAATTGCAGTTTCCAAGAAACCCCTGCACCTATCTCCTTGAAATCTGGCAGGCTTCATGGCTTCAGAAGGGGATTAGCATCCCTGCTGTTTTCATCCTGCTCTGCCTTAACATACACACATAAAGTCACACGCCATGAGTTTGGCTCTGAACAGTTTGAGGTGTGGTTTCCCAGAAACCCCTGCACTTATCTCTTTGAAAGCTGGCAGGATTCATGGTCTAAGTAGGGGTTACATTCAGAGGGAGCTATTTTTAGAACTACTGCCATTGTCTCTCAAGCACCCTCATTCATCCCCATTCATCCAGGAACCAAATTAAATAGGAGGGGTAGTATGAGTCATAGGGTACACAACCGGGCATGGGGATAAGATGGAGGCTTGACATTACAAGATGGAAACTTGACATGACTTTCACTAACTTACATATACAGGCCTAAAACAGTAATCACACAATATAAAAGCTGTAAAAAAAAAAAAAAATCAATACAAACATAATAATTATCACTTATAAAACAGCGGATAGTGATATCAAAATAGCAGGGCACTTGTTTGCAGAGGGGAGAGAAATAAAATGTACTACCTAAAATAAAATGTTAAAGCTTATGCTACATCTTAGTTTACTTATCTATAGGGAATCAGAGGAAGAGACAAAATCAGAAATGGTTGGGGAAGGGGAGGGAATGCATTTCAAAACAAGAAAAACTGGGGGTTTTGCTACAGGTGAGGGGCTTGGGCTCCCTGGTGGGCTAGAGACTGCCAGTCTGCCCAGCAACCAGTCATGCATTTCAAATTGGTTGGCTGACAGCCAACAGGTGCTGGCCTTCATTGGGTCAGGTAGATGAGGTCATAAGGGCTATATAAGTTAAAGACATCCCAGGAGGAGGAGGGAAGCATCCACAAGGAAAACTCAGAGACAGAAAGGAGCTGAGCCATCTGAAACTTGCTCTCTCTCTCAAAACTCATGATCAAGGAACTGCCTTCCTCCAGAGGGAATCTCCACCTGCCTCTGGATGATACCTGTGAGTAAGCTACCTGAAATCTAATTAGACATATAGTTGGCAGTAACTCAGATGCATGATCAAAGGCTACCCAGCCATGCTAGTTTGCTGTATGGGATTTCTGTGATATCACTCTACCCTGTACCTTATTGCAACCCTACCCCTTGTAACCAATAAAGTTCTCCTTTGTACCTAGCGTGGGAGACTTCTTGGGAGCCGGTCTAGATTATGCCTTGGGGTCCCCTTGGTTCAGCTGACTAAGAGAGACCACTATTTGTGCTTCTGACTGAGGGAAGCACCCCAAATTCTTGAAGTGAGTCAAGTACCCTCAAGGGCTACTAGGCCTGTGTTTCCCAGGGGGCACAGTGCCAGAATCAAGCCCACCCCTGGGTGGCAGCAGCTCTACTCCCAGGCTAGCGGGTGTGCTGCAGGAAGGTGGTTGGCCAGACATGGGGCACCCCCAGGGAGCCACTTGGAGCCTGGAAGGTGGTCGGGCACAGTGAGGTGGGTGGCTCAGTGCAGGAGCACCCCCTACTGGCCCACCACAGGCTGCATCTTGATCTTCTTACACAATGGACTCTAACACTGACTTTCTTTAGAAAACTGCTTGCCTAAGCATTTGCAAGGTTATTTTTAATATCCGATTTGTCTTGTGATCAGCAGCTCTGCTGAGACATAGGAAAAAGCCTTTGTATTCAGCTGGAAATCCAGTGCTCCCCAAAATCCAAATGAGTGTCACCCTAACACCCTATACCTATCTCCTTGAAACTTTCAGGCTTCATGGCCTCAGAAGGAGCTAGCATACCTGATGTTTTCATCCTGCTGTACCTTCACACTCACAAGTGACATGAGTTTTGCTTTCAAGATTTTGAGGTGCTGTTTCCCAGAAATACCTGCACCCATCTCCTTGAAATGTGGCGGGCTTTGTGGCCTCAGCAGGGCTATCGTGCCTGCTGTTTTCATCTGATTCAGGAAAAAAATGACAAAGCTATAGACATTTTCATAATTCCCCCTTATAGCCTATGGGTGAAATGCATTGAAACAGCGTCAACACAGTGAAATAGTTTTGGCAAAATGAAATGGAACAGTGTTTCAAAAGAGCAAAACGAAACACTGTCCCTTCAAAATGGCAAATCTGAAATTGAAATGAAATGTCACCATTATGCACAGCCCTAATAACAAGTTAGTCTGTAATGTGCCACTCTGCCATGCTTTCTTCCTGATATACATATATGTCCATAAGCCTCACGCTTTGGGTTTCCAAACAATCGTGCATGCAAATATACATAAGGCTTTGTCAGTGTGCATTAAACATAACCTACAGAGCCTTCTGTAAAACTCCTAGGCTCTCTCCCCACACCACTCTGGCAATTCCACTCACCCCTGATCTGCACCCCTCTTTCTCCCCAAACCTGGGCTCTCCATCTCCAGTTTTAACAACATCTCTTATTCCTGACTTTAACACACTTATTATTCTGAGGCCTGAGCCTTTCCAGCCTTGAAATTCCCTTCAATCCTGCTCTGCCCACTCTGCTACCTTAGGGAATACCATGCATCCATGCATATTCTTGTGTACACTGAAACAAATAGACAATTGGCTGTGTTACCCCCAGGAGAATATAGGAACATATGTATTCACACACAGAGTTATACAATGTATAACATTTATTCCAGCTGCAAGCGGGAGGAACACATACACATACACGCATATACACACTGCACACACACAAGACATGTCTACATCAAACGTTTACTGCAGAGCTGAGTAATTAGCTCTGTAGTAAAGTGTTCATGTCTTCATGTGTTGTGCTATTAGGTCAGAGTAAACACAGTAATTCTACCATCGGATAGTACTGTCAGACATAAGTATTATCCATTGAACGAGTTACTTATTCCACTGCAACACATGTGTAGATGCTGATGGAGATGGCTGAGGCAGAAGGGTGCTAAAGTGCAGGGCTGCCTGTCAGATAACCCTGCACTGCAGCACCCTGGTGACCCAGCCATCCCCCCTGCAACATGGTGAGCTGGGTTGGAGCAGCCCCAGGCTGGCTGACCCCCAGAGCCCTCTGCCAGCCAGGGATGCTCCATCCCAGCTCAACATGCTGTGCTCGAAGGTGCATGTGCAAATGTTGCACCCAGGAGCAATGGACTCCAGTGGAAACTGCACCAGACTTTATTGTGTCAAATTAATTTCACATGCAAATATGCCAACAGAGTATAAAACTCAGCCTCAGAAACACAAGGGGAACTTTCTCCCTAACACACAACATAAGAAGCTGATTTCTCTCCAGCACAAGGAAGACTTGAAACACATAAATGCACATCTAAACACACACGGTCACATATATGAATACACCGAGCTCAGCTTATTTCCTCCATGGTGGAAACTCTGATACATGGACACAGAGATCTCTCTCATCTGTGACCTGCATTCCCTGCCATTAATTACTCCAGCAGTGACATTGTACACAGCCCTGGCATATCCTGCAGAACTGGACAGCTTGGTTCTTGGTAGGCCAGACCTGGCATCAGTAGAGTTTCAATATTGTTCTTGAGTTCCTGCCTTGTTAGGCTGGCTGGATAGGCTAGTAATGGGGCAGGACTGGGTCTTCTAGTTTCAGTTACATGCTTGTAAATTCAGATTAAATAACAGTAATAGCAATACTCAATGGTAGTAGTATAACAACAACAGTTGCACACAATAGGGAAACTGCCGCTGAGTTTCTTAGTGATTTTAGCCAAATCACTTGGGCCTATGTTCTTACACTCAAAATTGTCCATGAAGGTCAGAAGCACCTAAACAGACATCTAAGTGCCTACCTATCTGGAAAATCTGGTCCTAAGTCACTTTTGATAATTTAACCAAGCTTCCTATGTCCTCTACACCATTGGTTTTAAACCTGTGGTTTGTGGACCCCGGGGGGTCCGTAGGCTATGTCTAAGGGGTCAGCGAAAGATGACTATGATTAATCAAAAGTATATGAATTCTCACACTTACAATTCAAAGGGGTCTGCACCTCCATTCAAAATTTCCAAACGGGTCAGCATGTCCATTTGAAATTGTTTAAGGGATTTGCATCTGAAAAGTTTAAAACTACCGCTTTAGGCCAAGGCAGTCAAAAGTACCTAGTCTCCTAATTTGGGGTGAAATCAGAAATGAGCTGCCTAAATACTTTTGGCTATCTGAGACTTGAGGAACTTTAGAATTTTTTACCCATCCCATTTTATGCTCCACATATAAAACAGTGAGAGAGCATTTTGAGAAGTATGCAAGTACCATACAAAACAGTTATGAAAGCAGTGGAATGTATGGAAAATTAAAAAAACAGTCTCGCAAATCACGCTGTTTACTTAATATTAGCTACACACATTACAATTTTAACATTTTGTCCATGACTCAGTTAAGACCTTGGTATATCCTAAAATTGTCCATTTGTTTCTTTGGGAAAATGAAGGGGTACAAATTTTCATTCAGGATAAAACAGCATGCTATGAAAGTAATGATTTGATCTCATGTTGAACACAAGTTCTCTATGGTATTTATGGATTTCTGTAAGGCAGGAAAAGAGAACCACAGTGTAGTCTGCACTACTCGGTATCACAAACTGGATGGTTCAACTTGATAGTCCTGACTGTCCAGGCCTCTTTCCAGGCTTCTTCTTGAAGCCCTTTTCCTATTTTTCTGTTCATTTGGGGATGAGGGGAGGGGGAAGAAAGAAAGAAAATGGAGGAGATTCTGTTTCACTAGGAGTAATGTCCAAGGCTAGAACCAAAGGTCCCCTTTGGGGGGTGGGGAGAGGAGAAGGGAGCACACCCATCACACACAGCCATATACCCCTTGGCTTGCTTTGGCCTTGCATATCTCCCTCTTTGTTGCCTGGGGAGGGGCTGAGGGAGGTGGGGTTCATATTTAAGGGAAGAGGAAGAAGAGGTAGCTTAATTCCTAAAGTGTGTTCTATCAAGGGGAGGGTTAGGACCTGGGTCTCCCATTCTCTCAAAAAGTGCTCTAGCCACTAGACACTTGGACTTAGAGAGACAGGTCCTCCCCCAGAACTGACCAGTTGTCTCTTTTCTGTGACTAATATTTTGTGACCTGCCCAGCATGATATGGGTACCTGGGAGATGCTGAGTTGCTGCACAGCTGCTGAAGGAGACTGCCATCCCACTGAGCTTACTTTATTCTTTTTAATTTAATGGTAATAATATTGACCTCTGAACATGACACATTAATGGAACATGAAAATTAATGGGAAGTGTGGCAGTCCAGTAGCGGGTGCTGCTGCACTGAGCCACCCACCTCACTGTTCCTGACCAAAAACCATGATTGGAGTGCTTCCCTAGGGGCACATACATCCAGCCGAACCTTTTCCTGGAAGCTTTGGGTGACTGCAGCCACCACCCAGGGTCTGGTCTTTACCAGGGATCTGTGCCACCTTGGGTACACAGACCCTGTAGACCTTGGGGGTACTTAACCCACCATGGGACTTTGGAGTGCTTCTCTTAGCCTGAAATCTTCAAGAGGAGACTAAACTGTAGGCCTGTGCTAAGTGACTAGTATTCACTTCAGATTTAGATTAGACCAATTTGGGGGACAGTGATTCGATCTGGTGATTCGAATCACTGTCCTGAATCAATTCAGCCAAATCAAATAGGCCCCATCCCCTGCCCACTCTCCCAGTCCCAACAATAGCTGCCCCACCCAACCCCAGTGTCGCGGCTTTAAAAAAAAAAAGGCCCACACACACTTGCTTGTGCAAGGTGGGGGGGGAGGGGATGATCCCCGCTGCCCCCAACTGCCCTGTGTTGCGTGGGGGCTCTGCCATGAGCCCCTAGAGGCCTCAATGGCTGCTGCAGCAGTTGGTGAGTGCAAGGCTTTTTCTTTTTTTTTAAATCACCAGGGTGCTAGGACAGTGGCCAGAGGATATAGGCTCCCCCCCATGCCTGGCAGGAGCTGGTGAGTGGGTTTTTTGATTTTTTTTTTAAGACCTGGGATGCTGGGGCCAGGAGGGGCAGCCATTGATGGGCCTGCAAGAGTGGGCAGGGGTCATGAAGGGCTCAAGGGGTCTGGGGGAGCAGGCAGGGGATGGGGCCTGGTGGGGGTCCCCCCATGGTCCCACTTCCCCTCCTTCAGTGGCCCCCCCCCTTGCCCTCTACTTACTGGCATGGAGCTCAGGTTGAGCTCCCTGTGGCAGCAAGTGGGGACTGCCTGAATTGCAGAATCTTCCTCCAAATCAATTTGGTGGCTTTAAATTGATTCAGACCTTTTCATTGGTCTCCTGATTTGATTTGGATTCAGAGTTTTGGCCACCAAACCAGGGAAAATCTCCTCCAAATCCAATCAGCATTCAAAGCTTTGCAAACCTCTACTAGATAGTCACCTTTCTGGGGTCACCTGACCCCCAGTTATTGTTCTTGCTTGGGGCAGGGGCTGGACCCAATATTCATCTGAGGTTCCTTCTGGCCTTACAATCTATTAACCTATGAAGCATTCACAAGCTGCCTCCTATGCAGGAAGAGTGTAAAAAGCTGAGCCCACCTTACCAGCTGAGTAAAGTGAGCTAACCAGGCTAGTCACATCCTTCTTAAGGACACACCACAAGGTGTGTTATAATAGATAGCTTTATTAATCAAAGAGGGATAAGGTGAGTAAGGAATACAAAACAACAGAATACAGAAAGAAAACTAACCTTGAGCAAAAGAGTATAGGCTTTTTGATACATGAATCAAACAGTTAACTGTAAATTCCTAGCTAGATTTCGTGTAAGTTACTCACCTCTACATCCATAGCTTGATTCGGTGACCAGAAGATGTCCTTCTTCCAAGACCCTTTAAATAAGCTTTCTGATCTCATGACCTGGACCCAACCAAAATCAGGTATTTTCTGAGCACCAATGATGCTGACCAGTTATTTTGAAAAACATCAGCTCTCACCTTGATGAGTGACCACTGCCTTAGGATTGCTCCTCCAGGTCACTGGCAGGAAGGTTACCCTAAGGAGGGGGGAATTCCCTCTTCCTGTGTCCGGCTAGATAATATTGCAGTCCCAAACCTCAAAACCTTATCCGACTGAAATCAGAGCTAGAAATCCTTTGAGTTTGGGGTAACCAGGATTTGGGCCTACGTGCTATATTTGATGATGAATTAATAAGAATAAAGCTGTAAATAAGTTCTTGGATGCTGGAACACTAGGGCAGACAAGGTTCTTTGCGTGAATCTGATATATTTTATTAGACTAACTTAAATAGTTGGAAAACAATTATTAAGCAAGCTTTCAGATTCAAAAACCTTTCGTCAGGCTAAGGAAGCTTATGTCCTTAGACCAACACAGCTACAACCTACACCCCTGTAACACTAGGGAGCATTCCCAATTCCAACGGCTACTGAGTTCCTGAGTTCCCAGTAGTTTGGAATGTGGATAATTCAACTGGAAGCTTTTGGCAACTGATTAGATATAAATAGTACAGAAAAGATGGGAAATAGTACAGAAAAGATGGGAAATATAAACAATATTGAGCAAGTTCTTCTTACCTTGAATGATCACTAGATGGGAGAAAAGGGTAAGAAATGATACATACGCAAATTTAATAGAAACTGAATGGAAGAAGCTATTGCTTTAGAACGGGAAAGATACTTATGATGTGAGTGATGAATGAGGATGTGTCATAATTTTAGAGTTATTAGGAGGGTCATAGTTATTCTAGATATACTGCATATAAAATAGGCATACAAGTGCATTTCCCAGTGACCACCCTGGGAATGAAAGCTGCCCAATGACCATTAAAAGAAAGATTAAAAATGATTTAAGGAAGACTTTTGTGAAGCCTAAGAAACTTGAGCACCAAATTCCTAATGATTTTTATGGGAATTTCATAGATTTCATAGACATTAGGACTGGAAGGGACCTCAAAGATCAAGTCCAGCCCCTTGCCCCACGGGTAGGAAGTCAGCTAGGGTCAAAGGATCCCAGCAAGATAAGCATCCAAGTGGTTCTTGAATGGGTCCAATGTGGTTGCTTGAATTGGGTAATGTGACTAGCTTAAGTGCTTCTAAAAGCATCTTTACGTGTAGAAATACTTTAAAACTCTAGGCCTAATTAATTTTTAGTAATGCAAATTAGGATTCTAAGTCATTTAGATCCAAATCTCAAATATATTTAGGCAGCCTTGAAACACCTGATTTCAAGATGATTTCAGTCCTAGCTCCATTGGTTTCAGTCGGTGTAATAGATACATGATCAAAAGCCATAGGAGATATATATCTAACCCATAAAAGGACTAAAGTCTAAAAGGCCACATGGCATGGATATGTTTCACTCAGATGAAGTCATAATCTTCCATTATAATTTTTTCATTGGACTCTTAAACTCAAATCTTTATCTGTCTGAAATCTTGTGCCTCATTTTCATAGATTCATAGACTGGAAGGCTGGAAGGGACCTCAGAAGAACATCTGGTCCAGCCCCCTGCACCAAGCAGAAAAGATAACTGGGGGTCAGGTGACCCCAGCAAGGTGACCGGCTAGTCTCCTCTTGAAAATTTCCAGAGTAGATGATTGCACCACGTCTGGAGGGAGCTTCATCAGGCTCAGGCAAAACTAAAGATGACACAAAGTCCCCATAGGTAGGAAATAAACTTTGTTTTTGCACAGAGGAAGCTGGAGATAGAAAATTGTCCTTCTGGGTCCATAAGAATGTCTTTGTAAGTTGTTCTGAGTTGCTCTTTGTTGCACAGATCAGGTAGGATTCCTTCCCTGGAGATGTCAGATGGCAAGCAGGGAAGTGTAGAAATCTTTCTTGCTGCTCAGCAATGAAGTTTAAAATCCCAAACTGGCTAAACTTTGGCATTTTCCGTAAAATTCAGCAAGTTCCAAGATGTTCTCTGACTGATATCAAAGCCCAATGTACCACTGATTTCAGCATTTCCAGCATCTGGGCCCCTGTGCTATATTTCTGGATTAATCAAGAAGGAAAAGAAAGAAAAGAAAAACAAAACTTTTTGCGGGGGTGCCAGAACATGAAGAGTGGAATTCTGTTTCCCATTGGACATCTAACTAGCAGTCTTTATAGCCATGTAAATTCCAAAAATGTGCTTGTATACAGGTGCAGTTCTGTTTCTCCAGCAGCAGGCCATACATTGGCTGGGCACATACACAGTGCCAAAGCCTGGAAAATTAGACCACCAGAAACTTGTAGGCAGCTGGTGTTAAACTTTGGAGAGAGAGGAGGGGGCAAGGACTCCCAGGAAAGCTAAGTGGTTCGCAGGTTCACCTTAGAAGCCAGAGACTTAGGTTTAAAGCCCCCCTTGTCCAGATGAGTTTTGAACCCACATAAACCTAACTTCCCATATAGCACTTTAGTTATCACAGATTGGGCATTTTCCAGGGGATTCTGTCTCTCCTTTTGAAGCTGGCCCCAGTAAACTGGGTAACCAAACAGAGAGCCAGGAGTAAGACAGCAAATGTGAAGGTGTGCATCTGAGTGAGAAAGATGGTGGCCTGAAAAGGAATAGTCCTTCATTTGTAATCAGAACCCTTGCTTACAATGGGAAACCAGCATTTTCATTATCCTACCATCCATTTTATCCAATGGCTATGAAATGCAAGGGGCCCTATCTTAGTTTCAAAAAGAGTGCTGGACAGGGTCTTGGCTAATGCCTGACTTGTGGCATGATAATTATAGCATCACATTGAGGAAAGTGTGTGTTATAGGTTCACATCCCTTCTAGGCAAAGGGGACCTTAGAATTCAGGTATTTGAGGGTGGAGCCTAGAACCTGTATCTCTTGCTTCCTAGGTGAACTGTAGCGCATAATAGGTGTGCTGTAGCCAACAGTATAAGGTGTCTTGCTGTGGGTCCAGATAGTGATTTCAAAAATGTTAATTTAGTGATTGGAACGTAATACGGAAAGGTCCTCCTCCCTCCTCCCATTGCTTTCTCCAGAACTTACCCAGCTACCTACATGCATAATCCATTACGTCAGGTTTATGGAGTGGAAGTGTAAAGCAGGGACCAAAACCAGCCAAATAGAGAGATAGAAAACTGCCCCTCTAGACATACATAGGGAAACAGAATTCTAACATAAGAGTTTGTTCAGGTTTTGAATGTATCAGTTTGGTAAATCAACTAAGATTCAGGAAGCATAATCTTGGAAGTTCTTCAGACACTTATAAGCATCCCTGAAATTGATGGTGCTTAGTTTCAAGGCTGGTAACGGCATCATCAAAACATCACCTTGCACCGGTTCAGGACCTGTGTTCAAAATAGAGGACAAAAATCCCATCTCAGTAATTCCTCAGGGGTACAACCCCAAATCTGAGATGGTCCAGAAAATCAGGGATGGTTGTTTGCTTTACAGTGTGGTTATTGAACCCTTGGTATTTAGCTACCTGGAGTGAAAAATATAAAGGTTGGGGTTTGGGGTGGGGGGGTGGTATGACATAGGAAAACAACAAAAAAGCCTAGAAAATGTACAATATCAAGACCTGAAGAAGAATACTCAGCATTCAAAAGCTTCGCTAAGTCTATTACAACCGTGCAGTTGATTCACTAAAAGATATCTCCCACAAAAATCCTTACCTCTCAATATCAAAGAAATTCTTGCCTTACATGCATAGTCATATGGTAATTGTGAAAATGAAATAAAATAAGCTGAAGATGGTGGTGGTGGTGATGATGATGATCATCATCATAATTTCTAAGTTTTCTTGCCAAATTAAAAATTGATGTAACTAATGTTACCCTTACCTTTAGTATAATGCTGTGACCAATAATTTGCCCTACCACCAAACTGGAGGACCATTGCTTCACTTCTTAGTCTGTCAACTATTCTTTGAATCTGTCCAACTAGGGAGATCCCTGTGGTAGCAAAACTACCACAAACCATATGTCTCAGGATCCTGAAAGAACCCAAGGCCTCAAGGTATTATGAGCAGTAAAGAAGAGAGTAAGAGGAAAGGAAAGCCTTATTAGTGTCTGGAGGAAGAGTCATGCTTGCTTCTTTGAATGTGCGTATGGCGATGGAGATCTTCAAATATGCCTACCAATGAAACTGGTTTTAATTTTGGTTGGGCAGGGGGGAAGTTTAATCAGAAGAGCTGTAGAGAATAAATCACTTCGTTCAAGGCCACTTTGACTTCCTTGTTGCACAGACTGTAGATCAGAGGATTCAGTGTAGGAGTCACAAGTGAGTACAGAATGGCCGCTATCTTGTCCTTATCCAGTGAGTAGCTGGATGTTGGCCGAAAGTACGTATAGATAATGGCAGAGTAGTATAGGGTGACCACAACAAGATGTGAGGAAAATGTAGAGAAGGCCCTTTGCTTCCCTTCAGAGCTCTGAATTTTCAGAATGCTGATAGTGATGAAGCCATGCTGGTCATTACGAAGTTACTAATGTCTAGGAAGACATCAGCAATGAAGACAATGATTTCATTGAGATAGGTTGAGTTGCAGGACAAAGCCAGCAGAGGTGGGATTTCACAGAAGTGCTGGATGAAGTAAGGCCCACAAAAATTTAGTCAAAGCATGAGCAAGGTGAGCACCAAGGAACTAACTGATTGATCCAACTGACCAGACAATGGCTACTAATGTCATACAAACACTCTTGGTCATGGCAGTTACATAGCACAAGGGATGACAGATGGCCATGTCCCAGTCAAAAGCCATGGCTGTAAGAAGCACAAGCTCTGTTCCAGAGGACAAACTGAAAGGAAAGAGCTGGGCCATGCATCCATCAAAGGAGGTGGTTTTCTTACCAAGTATCAGGTTCTGCATCATTTTGGGTAGAAAGCATCATTTTGGGTAGAATGGCAGAAGTGCAAATTGTTTTGATTAGGGCCAAGTTAGCAATGAAGAAGTACATGGGGTGTTGCAAAGGTGGGTGCAAGACAATAGCCAGGATGGTCAGGGAATTGCCCTCGATGGCAACAACAAAAAGGCAAAACACAGTTCCAAAAAATAGCCCCTGTAAGTGAGGATGGTCAAAGAGCCCCTGTATGTTCAACTCAGATACTCTGGTATGGTTATTGGATTCCATTTAATAAGGCAATACTTCTGTAGGAATGAAAATGAACATGTAAATAATCATAAACATCTGACACGTAGAGCTACTAGGCGGTCTATCAAACTGACAGCCAGGCTAAGTGTGGATAGATGGATTAATAGGAACAACTGTGACAATGACAACAACAACAATAATAATGATAATACAGCACGCATACAGGATGTTCAGCTCAAACTTTTAGGACATTCTAGACAAATCACACAGCTTATTACAAAACTAAGCACTATAAATACATGTAAATATTAGACTTTGTAAGTTCTTAAATCTACATTCCTCCAAATGTTGAGGGGAGCAGGAGGAAAATAACAATATGAAATGTTCTTCCCTGGAGCAGCATTAGATCATAGCATATTCTGGAATATATGACCCTCATCAGGCGTAATGCAGATACAATATGACCTAAAAAGATACACCATCACCTCAAGAATAATGCGCATTCCACTGTCTACATAAGCTCCAATGAGCTGAACTATTCTGTAACTATTCATCCCTTAACAAGGTGTGCATCTGGATGGGAGCATGACATAAGAAGTCACTTCTTTGACTTCTGCGACTTCTTCATAAGAAGTCACCTACTTTCCTTTCCTTTAAGTTACTGGGGTAAATCAGGAATAATTCCTATGAAATGTTCCCCTCATTAGAGTTACATTCATAAGCGTCTTTTTAGGTGACAGGAGAAAGGAAGCCACGGAATTTAATATTCTTTTTATTTGTCTATTTATTTTTTGAAGCCATCACATAACACACCAATGGTTCCATAATTTCATATCTAGCTTATGCAGGAATACCTAAAGACAGCCTTTCTGTGCTATATAGGATCCTGTATCTCCTTCCATTGTCTTCAGTGTAACGGTTTTATTTTTATTTTTCCTTATGTATAACTGCCACGCGGCACTCTCACATTTATGTAACATTATGAAGTCTTAACTAGTAAGCTAAATGAGCGCTTTGTATTTTTCTCTGTTGGCATTAAGCTACACATGCGCATTTTGTAGATTTTATTTCTTATCTAGAAGTGTTATTTTTGCAGCAATGAAACTTATGTAAAAAGTCTGCCTAGCAATTACTATGTAAAAGAAACTATCCTGTCCCTGTATGGTCAGCTTATATCATAGTTAGTGTCACAGAGGCAGTCCAACCAACATCTATAAAGAGGCAAAGAAACAGAAAACAGCAGAGACGACGACCAGAAAACTCTATAGGCCCGATCACCCTATAGACCGGTTCTCAGCCTCTCCGTCTGGGCCTACCCCAGCGAAGACAAAGGCCTCGAAAATCCAACAACTAACAACGATTCACTGTGTTACAGTTTTGTACTGTATAGCCCACTCATGAGCTGTTGACCAGTTCTGGGACTACGGAGCCGGCAGCCGCACCTAGCTTTGGACTAGCTCCAGTGTTGGAACGCAAGGGCTGGCTCTGGAACCCCGTGAACCAACAGACCCCTTTAGTATCCAGCATACTGTAACTGAAGAAACATCGGAGACTCCACTCCTCGACTGCCTCTCATCGTAGCTTAGACAGCATATCTACGCTCGCTATACTTATATTTACTGCAGCTTTGTTCCAACCGGCCTCCTCTCTTATTCATAAGAGGGTGAGGCCAGGTGAGTGAATAAAATCTTTTTGTTTTATCCTATATCTACTCTGTAATAACTTCTATTACTAACATCCCATCTAAATGAGCCGTTAAGCAGTTCTGGGACTACGGAGCCGGCAGCCGCACCTAGCTTTGGACTAATTCCACTGTTGGAGAGCAAGGGCTGGCTCTGGAACCTCGTGAACCAACGGACACCCTATAAATTAAGAAACATTAACAACTTACTCTAAGTCGTCTACTTGTGCCAACTCGGCGAACCTCGAGGGCGGCTATAAAGCTACCTCCATTCCCGCCCCACAAGCCATGCGCTCGCACAGCTCTGCAAAGCCCGCGGCTCCCCTAAGCGGTGCCGGAACCGCTAGCCCGGCATTCCGCCACATTCAGTAAAAGCAATAAAGCGCTTTAGGAGGTAAAACTCTGACTATGATCTCTCCACCTCACTTCATTGAGACAAGCATGTCTCCATTGGGCACATCCACACATGCAGACATGTGCACTTGCAGCAGCTTAAATAGGAGAGGCACACAGTCTATCTGGGGCTTTTTGCCTCAGCGCATGTGCCCAGACACGCACTTTGATGTGGGGTACATTGTGCCACTTGAGGCAAAATAACTCTGCCCAGCTCCGCCTGGATCTGCAACCAGGGGAAGCTAGAGCTGTGTGAGACCGGTCGGGAAGGGAGTGGACCCAGTGAGCATCCTTGGGGAGATCCTGATGGGCTACTCTCTGGTGGACATCTGGCATGCCTGTCACCCTGCCGACCCTCCTGCCTTCACCTATGTGAGGGTGGAAGAGGAGCAGGCATGCCACTCCTGGTTGGACCCAGTTTATATCTCTTTGCCACACTTTGCCGTGATCTGAGCCAAATTTGAGGGAAGTGGGGAACTACCCCTGTCATGCTGGAGGGCCACGCTGACCCTCCTGCCAAAGAAGGGGAATCCCCATCACCTAATAAACTGGTGTCTTGTGTCCCTCCTCTGCACGGACTACAAGGAGGCAGTGAAGGCCATCTCACTGCTCCTGCAGTCCATGCTGATGGATGTGATCCATCCCGACCAGGTGTAGACAGTGTCCAGATATTTCATCTTCAACAAACTGTACCTGGTTTGGGACCTCCTGGAACTAGCATGCTGGGAAGGCCTGTCTTTTGCCCTCCTGTCCTTGGACCAGGAGAAGGCATTTGTCAAGGTGGATCATGGGTACCTCATAGGCAAGCTGTGGGCCTTTGGCTTTGGGCCCCACTGTGTGCAGGCTCTCCAGGTTCTGTACACCTCTGTAGAGTGTTTGGTTAAGCTCAACTGGACCCTGATAGAGCCCATCCTGTTTAGGCAAGGCTGTCTGCTATCAGGCTACCTGTATGCCTAGACCCTGGAGCCCTTTCTCGTTCTCCTGTGGAGGTGGGTTGGGGGGGGGGGGGTGATGCTACGACAGCCAGTGGTGTGGATGGCCCTATCAGTGTATGTTGACAACATACTCTTTGCAGTCCAGGACCCAGGTGACCTGGTGTGGGTTGAAGCCTGTCAGGTGTTGTAACCAGCAGCTTCCTATGCCTGGGTCAACTGGATCAAGAGGTTTGGCCTGATGGTGGCTGATGGGAGACAGGCGAGTTCACTCCTACCAGCACCCACTCACTGCTCTACCGGGGGGTCTACCTATCCCACATGGACCCTACCCCGCTGGAGGCAAGGGTGGTGGAGTGTCTCCAAGCATGGGAGGGCCTGCTGCAGTGTCTCTCCCTGCATGGGAGAGCACTGGTGTTGAACCAGGTGGTCCTGTCCATGCTCTGGCACCACTTCCACACCCTGCCAGTGCCTCCCAAGGTCCTGGCTTGGGCACTGGAATTTTTCTGGCCAAAACACCACTGGGTCACTGTGGAGGTCCTAAGCCTCCCCTTGAGGGATGGTGGCCTGGACATCATTGGCCTGTGCCGCCAGGTCCTGATGTTCCAACTTCAGGCTCTGTAACCAGCGACTGCTATACGGTGTCAGCAGCCATGCAGCATGGGGCCAGCTGGGGCGCACCTTACTCTGCTGCTTCCCGGAGCTCCAATGTGACTGGCAGATCCTCAGCCTGCAGGGCTTCTCACTGCAGGACCTGTGAGGGCTGCTAGATTTCTACTATGACCTCTGCCAGGCCTGGAGGCTGGTCTGTGACTCCAGGTCCCCTATGACACTTGCTCAGAGTGCCGACCTGCTCATCAAGCCTCTCTTTTGGAACCCCCAACTGGAGGTACCGATGGCAGAGGTTCCCCAGTTGCAACAGAGGTTAATCCTGGGTGGTTTCACCCATATTGGAGACCTCCTGATCTATGATAGGTGGGTGTGGGTGGACCCTGCTGCGCTAGCCTGACTCATGGGTCTACCCGTGACATGTGCAACTTCCCACCTTGTCCAGGAGCTAAAATCTGCCTTACCTCCCAATGCCTTTGCCTTTGTTGACCAGGTCCTGTGTGGTAGCAGTCCCTGCCCCCCTCCCCATCCTTCAGCCCACTGGAGTTTGTCGTGAGGCCTGCACCTTGCCCAGCCTCACAGAACTCCCTGCTCCACCACATGAGCAGGCTGGAAGACACCAAACCGGTCCCTATTTCCACTGTCCATTGCTACCACCGCTACATGCTCATGCACTGCACAATCCATCATCCCACCCTTGCGTCCTGCCCAGACACCAAGTGGCAGGACCTGCTTGTTGAGGGTGTAGCTTGGGCACCTCACTGGCTGAGCCTGTACTCCACCCTCATCCCACCACATCTGTTGGCTCCTCCATGGAACCATCACCACAGGAGTGCATGTGGTGAGGTTCATAGACACCCCAGTTTCCTGCCCTTTCTGGGCAGAGGGAGACCCTGGCGTACATGACATTTGACTGCTCCAGGCTGCAGCCCTTCTACCTCCACCTTCAGAACCAGGCTGCAGTATCCCTGGCCCTGGGTTGGAGCCAGCTCCAGAGCCAGAATGGAGCTGCTCCCTTATTGCTGGGAAATCTCTCAGGCACTCCCATGGGCCCTCACGGTCTTTCACATGATCTTTCTTGCATTAACCCCCACAATACACACACACCATGCAATCTTCTCTTCACTCCCCTCACCTGACACAGTGCAATCTCTCTCCCTCCAGCCTCCCCTCCACACTGTGCAATCTCCCTCTCATTCCTTTCAGCCTGCATGACACAGCCTCCCCTGCATTGTCCGCGTGCTCCGTGTGACCCTATCCATGCTCCCTCTTGGGCCATACATTGTCCAGTCTATGCTGTGCTTGCACCCATCCCATACCACCTGATATCCTCTGTACTCCCCATGAGCTGCATACCTCACATTATCCCCTGTGCTCACCGCTCCACACTATGCTATTCCCCAACACACCTGCCCCCCTGCCACCCAATCTCCTCACCCCATAAGGCATGGTGTCCCCTGAGTTCCCCCTTCCCACACGCTGCATGATCTCCCCCACTCTTGACCTCTCCATGCACCCTGCAATCTCCCTTTCACTTCCTTTGCCTGAAACCCCACAATCTCCCCTGCATTCCCTTTTGCACTGCACAAACTTCCCCATGCTCTACCTACCCAGTGCCACATGGTCCCCACCCTGCTCTACCTCACATTCCATGATCTCCCCCACTCTTCCCCAGGCTGCTCACTGTGCAGTCTACCTCATGCTTGACCTGAAAGATCTCCCCGGCACTCCCTGTTACCTGCACTTCACGGTCTTCCATGGTTCAGTTGCTGAAGATATAACCAGAACCTCCTGCCCCAGACAATACTTGAATCTAAGGTGTCCCCCACCCCGCCGTGTTGTATGGAGAGTGGGGTGGGACACCCCCCCCCTCACCTTGGGTTCATGTAAACACAGTATTTAGTGTCTTTTTTACTTCAGTCTTCCTGAATTAGGTCAGATACCACAGGCTGAGTGCGACTGGCAGCAAAAATAGTAAAGTAAACAACTAGCCTGGTGTAGAAGAATGGTTTAAGGCAGGGGTGGATAATTATTTTGGCCAAAGGGCTACTTAGGAAGCTTTACAGGGCTATCACAGGTTAGGTCAGCACTTGTGCTCAAACCAAGCCACTCACCAAAACTCTCTGAGTGGCCCTCATGCTCAGCCAGGTGGCCAGGATGGGGCCACAGGTGGGAGGGAAGTGGTTTCATAGTTTCCTAGTTAGTAGGGTTGGAAGGGACCAGAGCAGATCATCGAGTCCAACCCCCTGCCATGGCAGGAAAGAGTACTGGGATCTAATGACCCCAGCAAGGTGATTGTCAAGCCTTGTCTTAAAGCCCCCCAGGGTAGGAGCCAGCACCACTTCTCTTGGAAGTTGGCTCCCGATCCTATGTACCCTGACAGGGAAGTAGCACCTCCTGATGTCTGAATTTGAATTTACCCTCTGCCAGCTTGTGACCATTATTTCTAGTCACTCCTGGTAGTGCTTGGGGGAACAAGGGCTCTCCCAATGCCTGCTGGTCCCCTCTGTCTAGTTTGTAACAGGCCACTAGATCCCCCTCAGCCATCTCTTGTGGAGGCTGAAGAGGTTCAGGTCCTGTAGCCTGTCCTTGTAAGGCCTGCCCTGCTGCCCCCTGATCATGCAAGTGACCCTCTTCTGGACCCTCTCCATGTTGTCCACATCCCTCTTGAAGTGTGGAGCCCAGAAGTGGATGCAGTACTCCAGCTGCGGCCCTGACCAGTGCCGCATAGAGGGGGAGGATCACCTCCTTGGACCTGCTTGAGATGCATCTGTGGATGCATGACAAGGTGCGGTTGGCCTTCCTGACTGCATCCCCACACTGTCGGCCCATGTTCGTCTTGGCATCAATGATGATTCCAACATCCTTTCCGCCTCTGCACTGATGAGTAGGGAGTTCCCCAGCCTGTAGGTATGGTGCTGGTGCTTCCTCCCCAGGAGCAATACCTTGCACTTGTCAGTGTTGAATCCCATCCTATTCTCATCTGCCCACCCCTGTAGTCTGTCTAGGTCTGATTGTAGCCTATTCCTTCCTTCTAATGTGCCCACATCCACCCACATCAGCAAATTTGAACAGGGTCATCAGGAATTTGAACAGGGTGTTCTTTATTTTCTTGTCCAAGTCATCGATGAAGTTGTTGAACAGTGCAGGCCCGAGGACCAAGCCCTGCAGAACCCCGCTGCCCACATCCCTCCAGGTCGAAAATGACCCATCCACCACCACTCTCTGGGTGCGGCCCTCCAGCCAGTTGGCAACCCATTTGACTGTATAGGTGCCGACACCACAGTCCCCCAGTTTCTTAATGAGAACGGCGTGAGAGACAGTGTCAAAGGCCTTTCAAAAGTCCAGAAAGACTATGTCCACTGCCACCTCCGCATCTAAGGATTTGTGACCTGGTCGTAGAAGGCCACCAGGTTAGTCTGACAGGACCTGCCTCTAATGAACCCGTGTTGGTTGCCCCTAAGCATAATCTCCTCCGCTGGCCCCTCATGGACATGTGCCAGAATAATTCTCTCAAAAAGCTTCCCCAGGATTGAGGTAAGACTAACTGTTCCCTGGGTCCTCCTTCCTCCCTTTTTTGAAAATGGGAACTACATTGGCCCTCTTCCAGTCCTCTGGCACCACACCAGAGCACCACAAGTGCTCGTACAGCCGTGCCGGGGTCCTGCAATGACCTCAGCTAATTCCCTCAGCACCCTGGGGTGGAGATTGTCCGGACCAGCTGATTTAAATACATCCAGTCCCTTCAGAAGTTCCCTGACTAGATCCTGCCTGACCCATGGCCTAGGGGAGCCTTTGCTCGAGCCTGAGGGGGGCCCAGTGTGGGGGCTGATCTGGTCCCTGCTCAGGAAAATGGAGGCAAAGAAGTTGTTGAATAGGTTAGCTTTGTCATCTGGTGTGACGACCAAATTTCTTAGTGTGCCTTGCAAGGGGTATCTGGGAGTAGGATGGGAAGACAGGGGCCAGGATTGTGGGGCAGTGACAAAACAGGGTCAGGGCCCATGGCAGAGATATGATCTGCTCCCCTCATGTCACTGCAGTAGACACCAGTTCCATGGGCAGGGGCATGTGGGGAGCAGATCATAGCTCTGCACCAGGACTTGGCTCCATGTTACCACAGCCTCACGATGCTGAAGTCTCTGTGAAGACTCTCTGGGACCTGTGCAGGAAAGGTGTGTGGCTGGGACAATGGGACGGGGCCATGGGTGAGTGGGGAGTGACATCTGGAAGCTGGGCAGGTAGGTGGGGCGAGAGCCAGGCATTGGGATAAGGATCATGAGGCAGTGACAACGTGGAGCCAGGGCTAAAGGCAGAGCCATGATCCACTCCTTTCACACCCCTGCCCATGGAACAAGCGCTTCTATGCATTCATTGCTGGACGAGAATGAGCCACCTTCCTCGGGGCCCTGGCTGACTTTTTACAGAGTGCTAATGATGGTGATGACCCTGGGCGGGGACTTTAATTGCATGGTCAATGCATGTCCTGACTGGAATGGGCCAGAGCCCGATCCATCTTTGGCCTGGAAGCTGTGGACCGTTTTGGAGGCAGTGGACATTGTTGTTGTTTGGTGTCATGTCCATGTTGATGCAAGGCAGTATACCTGGCTGAAGGCAACTGCCAGTGGGCTCTCCATGGCACACCTTGACTACTTGTATGTCACCAGGCACCACCTAGTGCTGTGCAGCATCAGCCACATTACCCTGGCAGGACTATAATATCAGTGTGGTTGCTTGTGCACTGAGCCTTCCTGGCAGGATGCATTCCCAGGCACCCTACCAGTGCCTCAATGCTAGTCTCTTGCAGGATGCTCACTTCCATGACTGTTTTGCTCACTTCTGGCAAACATGGGAGGCCACAAGAGCCACCTTCCCCTCTTGGAGGCAGTGGTGGGATGTGGGAAATGTGCATATTAGAGCTTTCTGTCAGCAGTGCATGCAGTTGGCAATAAGCGAGGTTCTCTGCCATGTTCGGGAGTTGAAGGAGGATGTGGCACAGCTTGTGGTGGCCCTGCCTGATGCTGGTGGTGATTCTGGGCTGCTTGAGAGTCTTAAGCTCTGCAAGCAACATCTGTGGCAGCTGGCAGAGAGTGCAGCCCGGGTTGCGAGGGTCCGGTGACAAGAACTGGCAGAGACAGATGCCCCAACTCACTTCTTCAGCTTTGAGAACCAACAAGCCACACAGAAGGTCTTGACCATCTTAAGACCTCAGGTGGCCAAACATTCACAGATTCTGTTGAGATTTGATTCCATGCCATTGCCTTCTACCAGGAACTGTTTGCAGATAAACCAATTTGCCCAGAGTCTGCTAGATGCTTATATGACAGCCTCCCTAGGCTTTGCTCATGAGAGACTGACCATCTTGAACAAGAACTGTCTTTGGAGGAAGTCATGGATGCTGTCGGGGACCTCAGCTTGGGACTTCCATCATCAGCCCTGAGCAGAGCTACTCCATGCCGGGCAGAATCATCTAGGGCAATCTGTTCCTGCTTCAGTATCTGCTGACAGCTGCAGACCTCTTTAGTCTTACAATTGGGCCTGTCTTCTTGGACCAAGAGAAAGCCTTCAATTGGGTTGACCATGACTACCTGTTTCAGACCCATGAGGCCTTCAGCTTTGAGCCCATCTTCACCTCTGCCCTCTGGGTCCTGTATTGGGACATTTTGAACCTCCTGAATGTGAATGGCACACTCTGTGCCCTGTTCCTATCCTGCCGGGGCATCTGCCAGGGCTGTCCTCTGTTGGGAATGGTGTACACCTTGTCCATCATGCCCCTGGTCCATGCACTGCAGTGGCATCTGACCGGACTAACTCTTCCATCTGCCTCTGTCTCAGTGGGTTGCCCATTGGTCAGGCTGACAGCATATGTAGATGATGTGACTGTCCTCATTAGCACCCAGAGTGACGTCCAGTCCTTGGTCACCTGTCAACAAGCCTATGAGCATGCCTCTTCAGCTCATGTGACCTGGAGCAAGAGTGACATGCTCCTTCTCAGTCCTTGGGTCAACCCCCTGCCCCCTGACTTGTCCAGGGGTCCTACCTGGTGTCGGGAGAGCCTCGAGGCCCTGGGAGTGTTCCTCAGGCCATTGGTTTTCTTGGCATGGAACTGGGAAGACCTTGCTACTGAGCCCTGGCATCTTCCCAACCTTTCCTACCATGAGTGGGGCCTCATAGTTAATAACCTGACAGCTGTGAAGTTGTGGCACCAGTGCACTGTGTTGGACCCCCTGCTGGACCTGCTTGAGAAGCTTCAGAGACTTCTTGTGGACTTCTTTTGGGACAGGTGTCACTGGCTGCCCAGAGTCATTCTTTATTTGCCAGTGGCCAAGGGGGGCAAGGGTTTAGTTGACCTGGTGGGCAGGGTTGCAGCTTTCCACCTGCAGATCCTCCAAAGGCTCCTCTACTGTGAGGACCCCCTCCCCTGGCAGCAGCTAGCTAATTTGATTTTGCATTGGGTGGATGGCCTTGGTTTCTACTGGGAGCTTTTCCTTCTGGACCCCACCCTCCTAGGCTGGGGCATCCTCCAGCCCTTCTATCAAATCATGGCACGGTGCTGGTGATCTGCCTTCTGCCTCCTGCCCCAAGCCAGGTATCTGTGGTTTCTGCAGTTACTGCAAGAGCCCCTGGTCCATAACCCAACCCTACAGTGCAGGCTACCAAGCCTTGCTGCTAGCAGGCTTGTTGACTCCCTCCTCCGGTCACATACCATCCAGTTGGGACACCTCCTTGACATGACTCAGTCAGACTGGTTGTCAGCTGAGGCTCTTGCTGCCTGATTGGGCATGTGCTCAGTCCACTGTGCCTCCCGCTTCCTTGGGGACATGTGAGTCACTCTCCCAGAAGATGGGGCCACTGCCCCAGAGGACCAACTCCAGGCACAGAAAACCTCCCCCCACCCCCGCCACTGGGGATGATCTGAGTGATACTTTTCCACCACTGCCCATTGTCTCAGTTGTGGACAGTGACCTGAGTGGTAGCCCCGGCACCTTTTTGGCACTTTCCATGCCTCCTGGCAGAGGCAGCAGCATCCGCTTTGATGCACTCCCCAAGAAGGCCCTGTATCTTTGGGTGATTCGCATTTGCCATCCCCAAGTCCTTGCCACTTGGTAGTATCAGCCCTCACGCCAGGGCACCCCACATGGTGCACGCTTTATAAGCCCCTCATCTCCAAAAAGACTGGTGATCTCCAGTGGCAGTTGCTACATGGGATATTGGCCACTGCAACTTGTCTGCCACATAGACCCAGCTGCATCAGAAGCCTTCCCCTTTTGTCCAGGGGGAGTGGAGGAGGGTCTTCATCATGCCTTTCTCAAATGTCCCCAGCTGTCACTAATATTTGCAGCCCTCAGCGCCTTAATTGAGATACTAGACTTGGCTTTCTCAGAGACCATTTACTTGTTCTTCCTCCCCTACTTGGCAGCCAATGGATGCATCATCTGTCTGGCCAACTTCTTACTCATCCAGGCTAAGATTGCCACCCTCAAAAGCAACAGGAACTGGATTGCCAGGGCCAGCTCAGATGATGTCCTGTGGCTCTTACAGTTTTTGGCATGCCTGACACTGGAATTTGAACATGTGGTCTTCCAGCGGTCAGTACTCACCTTCTAGGCACATTGGACCATCCAGGTGGTGCTCTGCAGTGTTGAGGGCATCCGTTTAGTCCTCACACTGTTATACTCTTTGCCCCTTCCTGGAGTACTGGCAGAGGTCTAAGAGGGTTGTTGTTGTACTAGCTGGTGTTGTTTTTCAGACTGTTAGGGCAGGGCTTGTGGGCCATAGCCCTGTTATACCTAGACCCCTGTGTGGGCAGTGTTTAATTTTTTTGTAGGGCCCCTTTTTCCCCTTAATAAACCTGTTGAAGAGCTGTGGGCCCCTATTGTGGGGACTGTAACTCCTGTTGGGGGTCTGTGGCCACTGTTGGGGGACTTTGGCCCCTGTTGAGGAGTTGTGGGAACATGTTGGGGGGCTTTGGCCCTGTGGGGGGGGCGGTCTGTGACCTGTGAAGGGGGCTGCCCCCTGCAGAGGGTAGAGGACCCACCCCTCCTGAGCAGCTCCCCTATATGCCCTCCCACTCCCACTGTCCTCCCACAAACCCCCCAGCCACATACCTGGCCCTGTGGGTCAGGAGTGAGGGGACTGAGGTGTGGGGCAAGTTATGGGTTGAGAGTGAGGCGGAAGGGCAGGGGCAGGGCACTGGCATATTAGTGCTGCTCAGTGCCGCACATCCTGGTGAGCAAAGTGGGTAGGGGCAGCTCTGATTTTTCTATGACAAAAAAAGCCAAAAGTCAATGCCAAACTGTATAGATATTTCAAATGTATTTTATTATGATGATAGAGGCACTGGTAGGCTTCCAAATCACTTTAAAATTATAAATATATCAAGAAAACATTGTGCAACTGATTTGATTTCTCTTTCTCTCTGTAGTGGTCTCTTTTTTTTAATTGTGAAAGAACACGGATTTGGGGATATTTTAAAGATTGACTTTGGGACTTTTTTATCAGGGATGTTTCAGTTTTTAAATAGGAAACAGCAGAATTCCTGCTAGTGAGGCAAGTGGAAGGACCCAGCCAGAGGAGCCTGCTCAGAGCTGTAGCTGACCTTCTGACCACTTGGGGCCAGGAAGACATGCTTTGACAGTTCAAAGCATGCCACCACACTGAGAACATCTTTTGGGTGATAGCTGCCCAGAGGGTCAGGTGGTGGCACACATGGAAGTAATACCACACAAAGGCCAACTGTGCAGCCACAGCCCACTACCAGCTGGCCCAGAGGTGCAGATCCCTCTAATGGCCATGCAGTACCCATCCAGGTCTGGCAGCTGCGCAGCCTTGGGGCCACACGCTGTTGCAGGTGGCAGCAGATTACAGCCAGGCAGCAGCCCCCACTGCTAGACCACTGCAGTGGGTAGAGGGTGAAGGCAACTCTTAGGGCTGCTTCAGCAGTCCAGCTGGCACAAGGGGTAGTGTCCCCAGGTATGAATTGGCAGGGCCCCAGAAGTTCCTGAGAGTGAGTAGCCTTGAGTTACTTGCCAAGGCATCTTTTTGTACTGCTGGGCCAGCACAGGTACTCACCACAGGCTCTAGCTCCCCCTGGCTGCATATCTGGGAGGAGCCAGGCAAGGTTATTTTGCCCCAAGTGGCACAGTTTGCCCCACAGCAAAGTGCATGTCCAGGCACTGAGGCAAAAAAGCCCTGGCTCAAATTTGCACTGCTTCTATTTGAGCTGCTGCTAGCAGATGTGCCTACACGTGTGGACATGCTCAGTAAGTCTAATTATCTCTACAGAAAAAGGCTCAGCAGCTACACATGCAGTGTTATTCAGAACGAGTACACTAATTGACTCCACCAAAAGTCACTCCTTGTAAACAAAAGTATTATCCAATGACAGTTATTTACTCCGCAGCAAAGCTTATGTAGACACTGACAAGGTTGGCTGGGGCATGAGGGTGCTTAAGTGAGAGGGCAGCCTACTGGCTAGCCCGTCACTTGAGCACCCTTGTGTCCCAGGCAGCCCTTCTGCAGCACATAGAACCAGATCAGAGCTGCCCCAGGTGGCAAGCTGACCCCCATGTCCCTCTGCCAGGAGGAGCTGCTCTGACCCGCTTCAATGTGCTGTAGTGCTGGGCATATCAGAGTTTATGGCTTTGCATTAATTGGACTTGTAGGCACACTCAGTGTGCCCTATTCTATCCATAATACGACACGGTATGATGTCATGAACAATTAATGTTATTGGGGGCACAATACACAAGTGGTTTAAACTGCTGCACTACACTACACTTCTATCTTTGTGCTCTGAACCTAGAGACAGATACTATTCTGCATGTTAGGTATCTAACAGTACTTCTATTCAACCCTTTTCAAATCCGGGAAACCCATTTCTAGTTCCTTAATATACCATTCTGTCATTCTTAATAATGAGTCACAAAAAAACCAAACCAAACCAAACCAAAGCAGCAAGAGGAAGGCTGACACAGTCACCTTTTGAATCATCTTTTCTCACAAACTCAAGCAAGTTAAAATAAAATCGCACTAAGGAGCACAAAGACCACTAATATGCTTACCAGGAGAAGCAGAAACTGGCCACTAGGAGTTAACAAGGAAAAAAATTGTTAATATAAAAATGCGTGTTAACCAGTGTGTATTAAAGCCAAGGATAACCAAATATTTCACATCAGTTGTGCACCCAGAAAAGATGTCGTCAGATTACAAGATATCAGGTTCACTTTTGTCAAGATGAATTTCTCTTGCAGACAGCAAGGACTTTCCTGAAAGCAACTTTAACCTCCTTGTTGCGCAGGCTGTAGATCAGAGGATTCAGCACAGGAGTCACAAGTGTGTAGAGAATAGCCACCATCTTGTCATTCTCCAGGGAGGAGCTGGAAGGTGGCCGGATGTAGGTGTAGATGATAGTGGAGTAGTAGAGACCAACCACAACAAGATGTGAGGAACATGTGGAGAAGGCTCTTTGCTTCCCTTCTGAGCTCTGAATTTTTAGGATGCTTCTCATGATGAAGCCGTAGGACATGGTGATTAGAAAGAAATTCAGCATGGCTAGGAAAATATTGGCCACAAAGGCCATGACTTGGTTGAGGTAAGTTGAGCTGCAGGACAATGCCAGCAGGGACTGGATCTCACAGAAGAAGTGCTGGATGAAGTTGGGCCCACAGAAATCTAGAGGCAGCATGAGCAACGTGTGCACAAAGGAATTTATGGCTCCAAGTGCCCAGGTACAGACTGCTAATATAATACACACTCTCTTTGTCATGATGGTTACATAGTGTAAGGGATGGCAGATGGCCATGGTGCTGAGGAGCACAAGCTCTGTTGCTGCCGAGAAAGTAAAGGAAAAAAGCTGAGCCAAGCAGTCATTAAAAGAGATGGATTTCTTCCCAAGGATCAGGTACTGCATCATTTTGGGCAGAACAGAGGAGGTGCAGAAAATGTCCAGTACAGCCAGGTTAGCAATGAAGAAGTACATGGGTTTGTGCAAAGGTGGGTGAAAGACAATAGCCAGGATGATCAGAGAATTGCCTTGGATGGCAGCCATGAAGAGGCACAGGATGACTCCGAAGAACAGACCATGGAGATGGGGAAAACCAAAGAGCCCCTCCACGATGAACTCAGACACCCTGGTGTTGTTACTGGGTTCCATTCACTAGGGCACTCCTTCTACAAGAAGGAAAGGGAATATGTAATCGATTGCAGCTAACTCTCAAGAAATGGAACTAGGTAGACTATCCATACACATACAGAAAGACTGACAGACATGGTAAAACATTATTATAAAATTTTTTAAAGGATGGGGATTCCACAACTTCTCCAGGTAGTCTGTTCCAGTTCTTAACCACCCTCATAGCCAGAAAGCTCCTCATAGTCTTCAAACTCAGTTTCCACTGCCACTGCCTGGGGTCATTGCTCCTAGTCCTGTCACCTGTGGCCATGGAGAATCGGCCATCTCCATCCTTTTCGTAATGTTGAAAGGGCTAGTCTGGATAAGAAAGGACTGAGGGAGGATTTGATAACAGTCTACAAAAGCATGAATGGTTATTATAGTGCGGCTGCTCAGGACAAAGCAATACTTAGTATGAGCTATATAAAAGAATAATAAGGTTTCCTAAAATGAGGGTGTACTTCATCAAATGCTGTGAAAGGACTACAGGAAGTAGAACAGCTCATGAAGTAAGCCATCTGCTTAGAAAAGCTGATGCTAGACATTTCTGATTTAATTTATAAGGTGCAAATCTACTCTGCCTTCCACCTGACTTGAGTCTAACACAGCTAACTGCTCAAGAAAAATCGAGCCATATAATTTGAATAAACATGTTTCCACCTTTTCACACATACCTTCTGCAGGATTACAGATATTATTGTCTCTCCTCTCATTGTCTTTAGATCTCTCTCCTCTTAATACCACTTTACTGCTTCTGTTGAACTTGCTCTCCCTCTGTTGTGTCCAATGGAGTTAGAGATGTAGTGTCATGCAAAAAACAAAAACAAACAAACAAAAAAAGGGATGAAAACAGCAAAAGCCTCAGGGCCGGGATTTCTAAATTTTCAGGAGATTTTCCTAGAACAAGTCCATTTTACCATTGGCAGTACCTAACAAGTGGGGGGTGAGTGGGGTGACCGCCTTGGGTGCTGAAGTGAAGGGGCGCCAACAGATGCTGCCCAGCCAAGGTGGGGTGCAGGACAGGGCCATGAGTGGCTCATTTTGGGGGTGCGTGTGCCTCCCAGATCAATGTGTGAGGTGAGGGTGGGCTGCTGCTGCAGGCTTTGCCCCAGGTGCCAAACTTCATTACTATGGCACTGACTACTGGTACCATTTGCATCCCTTTGGATATTTAATTGAAGACTTTTGTGGCTACTGATCATATCTCCAGAATCTTTTGGCATACATACCAAAATATTGACAGATTACAGCATTGTGCCTCCTTTGACTTTGGGTTCTCACCACAATGCTATTCATAGGAACTCTGATGATGGCTATGAATTCAAGCCAGATTTTTCTCATATCTAAGATTAGACAACAGGTTAAGTTTCATGAACTCAGTTACACAAATATGTATTTTAGGAAACTACCAAGTGAATATATACAGCAACAAATAAAATATATAGGAGTGGAATTATGTAAAGTGTCAAAACAGTATATATGATTTTAAATTTATGGTGGGAATTAGATGTTCAGTGCACGTTTACATCTTTAAAGCTCCCACCCTAAAAGTATGTCATAAAGCTTAATTTATTTCTTCAAAAATCAGTATTTAAATTCTTAGTTAAGAATAAGGAAATGTTCTCCAAAGCAGAAAGCCATTCAGTCTCTCGAGACAAAACTACTGCCAGGCATAGAATGAATGTACAGCTACAATTCCTGTAATGATTACACATTAAACACAAAAATAAGGTACGCTTACCATTCCCTTAGTTATCGGCACCCAGATTAGAAACGTAGCAAAAGAGATTAATAGCCTGAACTATTATTTTCACCCCCACCCCCTCTAAACACAAGAAAAGACCTTTATTCCATCGTTAGTCTAGCTACCCTCAATAGTATAACAGATTCTTTGCTTTCTCTCTATGAGTTCATCCTTAAGCAAAATCAGGAAGGTGGTTTGATCTTAGGGGGGCAAAAGCAGTGAAAACGATTTGTTTAATAAGAAGCAACAGAGAAATGCAGAAAGGAGAGATAGAATAAATTTTAAAAAAATCCTTACCTCTCTCTGAATCCACACAGATTACTTCTCTAGAATAAACCAGATGATAATTTAAGTACTGACTTGAATCTTTAGATTGGAAAACATCTTCACAAATTTAACTTCCATACAAAGTGCTTCAATCCCTCATGGATCTGTTGAAGATTTCACTCTCAAACAACTCCCCAAAGAAGACACGTGGAAGTCACAATGCTAAAAAAAACTCCATTAATTTGACAAAATACCTCTAGAAATGTGTCATGAAAGTGTGAGGATGTATTATTGGAGTGACCTTTGACCCTTTGAGATGAATTTCAGTTTTGAGTTATGTATGTTAGGCCTCAATATTTGTAAAAATCATGGGGCAGATCCTCAAAGAGTTTTTTGAAGCACGCTGAGGAGAACAAGGTGGTGAGAAACAGCCAGCACACATTCACCAAGACCAAGTCATAACTGACAAACCTGACTTCCTTCTGTGATAAAGTGACAGGCTCTGTGGAAGGGGAGAGAACATTCAAAGTTATATACCTTCATTTTAGCAAAACTTTTGACACTGTCTCCTACAACATTCTCCTTAATAAAGTAAAGAACTACAGATGTCTACAAAACTGGTTGGATCATCATGTTCAATGAATACCACAATGGCTTGATGAAGGTGTTGTCGAGAATTCCTCAGGGCTTTGTCTGGAATCAGGAATTGTTTAACATCTTATTAAGGATTGGGACAATGGGACTGGGGGCATGCTTAGCAAATCTGTCAATGATACCAAGTTGTGTGGAGTTGCAGACACTGAAAGGCAAGATTAATACCCAGAATGACCTGGATAGACTGGAGAAATGTTCTGCAAATAGCAGATGAAATTCAACAAGGACAAGTAAAAAGCTCCTGCCATTGGGATGCAATAACTGCATGCACAGATAGAGACTGGGGAGTGACTGGCTAGCCTGCAGTGTTTCAGGGAAAGGCAGTGACTACAGTGAAGCAAAAGCTAAATATGAACAGTGTGTGCTCTTGGTGAAAGCCAGGCAGCAGCAAGCTTGGCTGTATTAACGTGAGTGTGACTTGCGAATCAAGGGAAGAGAGTCTTCTGCTCTACTCAGCACTGATGAGGCCCTGCCTGGAGTACTGTGTCCAGTTTGAGGCCCCACCCTTAAAGAAGGATGTGGACAGTTTGGAAAATCCAGTGCGTAACAAAATAAATTATAAGAATCCTGGAAAGCAGGACTTATAAGGAAAGGCTGAAAGAACTTGGGTGCTTCAGTCTGGAGAAGAGAAAACTGAGAAGGGGCTGGATAAGAGTCTCCAAGTACTCGAAGGCCAATTATAGGGAGGGTGGATCTTTTTGGTGATAGGGGACAGGACTAGAAGCAATGGCCTCAAACAACAACAGGGGAAATTCAGAATCATAGAGTCATAGAATCAATGAGTGGGAAGGGACCTAGACAGATCATCGAGTCCGACCCCCTGCCATGGGCAGGAAGGAGCACTGGGGGTGGGAGGGGTCATAAGACCCCAGCCAGGTGCCTGTCCAGTCTCCTCTTGAAGATTTCCAGGGAAGGTGAGAGCACCACCTCTCTGGGAAGCCTATTCCAGGCTCTGGCCACCCATACAGTGAAGTAGTTCTTCCTAATATCCAACCTAAACCTCTCCTCCCTCAGCCAGTGGCCATTGCTCCTGGTGACTCCAAGGGGGGCCCTGGGGAACAGACTGTCCCCGAGTCCCTGCTGCTGGCTCCTGATAAGGTTGTAGGCAGCCACAAGATCCCCCCTCAGTCTCCTCTTGCGGAGACTGAAGAGATTCAGGTCCCTCAGCCTCTCCTCATAGAGTTGGCCACACAGGTGCCCAGCCATATCAGTGGCCTCCTCTGGACCCTCTTCAGGTTTTCCATGTCCTTCTTGAAGTGCGGCGCTCAGAACCGGACACAGTACTCCAGCTGTGGCCTGACCAGCGCCACATAGAGGGGGAGCAAGACCTCTCTGGACCTGTTAGTGATGCCTCTGTTGATGCAGGACGGTGTGGTCGGCTCTGCCTATTGCTTCGTTGCATTGGTGACTCATATTCATCCTGGAGTCAATCATGACTCCAAGATCCCGAGAGGGTCAGCCCCTACCCTATAACCAGGATGCTGGTTCCCTCTCCCCAGGTGCAGCACTCTGCACTTGTCCTTGTTGAACCGCATCCTGTTCAGATCCGCCCACTTCCCCAACCTATCCAGGTCTGCCTGGATGCGATCCCTGCCTGCCGGTGTCTTCAGTTTACCCCACAGCTTGGTGTCATCAGCAAACTTAAACAGGGTGCTCTCCACACCATCATTCAGGTCGCTAATGAAGATGTTGAACAGCACCAGCCCAAGGACTGAGCCCTGGGGGACTCTGCTGCCCACACCCTTCCAGGTCAACATCAACCCATCCACCCCCACCCTATGGGTGCGCCCCTGGAGCCAGTTTGCCACCCGGGTGACTGTGCATTTGTCAATGCCGCAGTGCCTCAGCTTGCCCACCAGGATTGGGTGGGACACTGTGTCAAAGGCCTTCTGGAAGTCCAAGAAGATGACATCGACTTCCTCCTTCACATCTAAGCGTCTTGTTACCTGGTTATAGAAAGAGACAAGGTTAGTCAGGCAGGATCAGCCTGGCACAAACCCATGTTGGTTACCCCTCAACATCACATCCCCTGCAGGGCTGTCACAAATACGGCCCTTGATAATTTTTTCAAAGATCTTCCCCAGGATAGAAGTGAGGCTGACTGGCCTGTAGTTTCCAGGCTCTTCCTTCCTCTCTTTCTTGAAAATAGGGACCACATTGGCCCTTTTCCAGTCCTCAGGGACTTGGCCTGAGCACCAGGAGTCCTCAAACAGCCGTGCCAATGGCTCTGCAATGACACTAGCCAATTCCCTCAGCACCCGCGGATGAAGGTCATCCAGGCCCACCGACTTGGATACATCCAAGTCCTCCAGGTCATCCTTAACCACGTCTGAACTAACAGTCGGGGGACTCGCATCCTTCCTGGGCCTCTCTACGCTGTCACCCGAGAGCACCCCATTGTCAGCAGACAGGACCACGGAGGCAAAGAACTTGTTAAAGAGTTCTGCCTTCTCTCGTGCATCTGTCACCAACTGCCCCGGCCTGCCCCGTAGGGGTCCAATGTTACCCCGAGACTTCTTCTTGCTACCTATATACTTGAAGAAGTACTTTTTGTTATCCTTAATCCCAGAAGCTAATCTAAACTCCAGTGCTGCTTTAGCCTCCCTTACTAAATCCCTACAAGCTCAGGTCAGGGAGGTGTAGTCCTCCTTTGTCCCTGCTCCCTGCTTCCACCACCAGTACGCTTTTTTCTTTGCCCTCAGGCCAGCCTGGATATCCACGCTCAGGATAGGTTGGAGATTAGAAGGAACTTTGTGACTGAGGGTGGTCAATCATCTGCACAGAGTACCTGGAGAATTCATGGAAGTTCCATCCCTGGAAATTCTTACGAGCAGCTTAGGCATACTCTTGTCTCAGATGGTATAGTTGGGGATGATTCTGTTTTAAGCAGTGAGCTAGATGAGGTGCCCCTATGAGGTCTCTTCCAGTTTTATTTTCCTGTGATCCTATGAGAGCACTTTCAATGGCGCCAATATTTCAATGGCCAGTAAAGAAGTAAGGCAGTGCTTCTGGGCCACAGAAAGTTACCCTTCATTTTATTAGTGGAAACACTGTAAAGCAAGTCAGTTTTGATCATCCTGTGCCCATAACAACCCAGTAATCATAGAACATACTGGAGAAAAGATGAATGTCAGTTGACAAAAAGGCCACCTAAAATGGTAACATCTGAAATGGTCTGGACTTTGAACTGGCATAAACCAATGTAGTTCATCAATTTCACTCTATTCTACACAAGTGCAGGCTTGAGTGTCACTGGGTAAAAACAAAAAACAACCCCCCCCCCCCCCAAAAAAAAACCCAAAGGAAGTCAATTAAAATACTGAGACCTTACTGAGAACCACACTTGATTAATAACACATCTCTGTGCAGGAAGGTTTCCCTCCTCTGAGTTTCACCTCTGAGAATTTCCTGGCTGGGAAGGCCTTATAGTGAGGATTGGAGTTGATGACCTTGTGAGATTCTTTCCAGCTCTGCTTTCTTATGATGTCCAAAGTCCACAGTAGGATTAGTTATGTGGGACTCGCTACTGAGAGGGTACTGGCACAGCAGTTTCTTTGTCTAAACAATCTATAGGAGGTAATTTGCAGATTTGCCCGCACAAGTTCTCTGAACTATATCAGGGCCATCAATGGCACGTGTCCATTCTGTTTTGTGTCCTCTATGTCTGTCAGTTAAAAGCACCATGGAACACTGAAGACTGTTTACCTACCTACCAAGCCATTAACCAGCTGGGCAAGCTCCCCAAATTGAGGGTCTTTAGGAACTCCGTTCTGGCATCCCTGATGACATGTGGGACTGTCAGCATAAATGAAAAGCTGGTGTTGGGAAAGAGTGAGTGGTTTCTAGGAGGGAGGGCTCAGGTACATGTTTGTGATGTCCTAAGAAGTACACATAGATATAGGAGTTGTTTGTAAATGCCATAAGAGAAGGAGAAATAGGTAACATCGGAATAAACACCTAAGGGCTGACTTACATCCCACCCAGCTCAATCTTTCATTTCAAGAAGCATGGCCACTCTTCCTCCCATTACAGCAGCTGACCATAGTTCCTGATTGTGTGCGGGTTTTGCAGTATTGAAAAAAGTTGGGTGATTGAAATCCACAATGCTCTGGAATTAGCAGCATAACTTTCACAAAGTTCCCCTTTCTTCTAAAAGCCTGGCTTAATCATCCCCTGTTTTAGCACAGCTCATTAATGCAATCGTCATGGCTGGGGGGTATGGCAATCATCCTGGTGACAACCCCATGCAGACATGCCAAGCCAAGGCCCAACACAGATGAACATAATGTTGACTGTTACCACCCTCTCCCATTGTTGGGAATCCTCCCTGACCCCGGCTGGTGCTCTGGTCCACCATCAGCAGGTAGAAACTGGAAACCTGAGCGATTCAAAGCAAACCTGCCCCCACCCAGCTCAAACACCCTGAAAACATGTCTCCCTGACATTAGAGGCATTTAGGATTGCCTATGTACTCATTAGCTCACAACATAGGGCAATATTGCCCCCATCTGTGTGAGGGTATGGTGGAAGAACACCATGATTTACTGAGACCATGCCGGGGGCCCTGAAACTTGCCAGATGGTTGGGTAGTGTTTGCATCTCCTCATGGCTTAATCCTGGGTTCTGGGAAGAAGCTTAGCTTGTCTCAAGCATCTGTTGATGGGAAAGTGTTCTTGGATTGTGACAGAAAAACAACAGTAACTTGGAAAAGACATTTGGCTCAAGGGGACTGTGAGGTGATTGGGCTATGGGGAGTGACGTGGACAAGCTGGTCTGTTGGGGTGTGCTTGAATGGTCAGTGTCAGTGACATGGCAGATGTCATGTTTAGATGGCTAATTAGCCACGTGATTAACACTCCTGAATAGACGGATGGACTCCTAAAAGGCTTCCCAACCCTTTTGTGGGTGATCTTTGTTTTATAACAGCAGTGGGAGCTGGAGGGCCTCTTCCTGATAAGACCCCAAGCCACTGTCAGTGGTCTCAGGGTTCACTTTGCTTCCAAAAAGTGATCGGGGCTCTGTCATCTCATTCCTAGCCAGAATATGGGACAGCTTCTCCTAAAAGCTGTAGCTTACCCTCTGAGAGCCCGAGACACAATTGGTGTTCTTATAGCATGGGTATCTCTATCCCACACTTTCAGTATATTGCCCTCAGCTCAGCATTCCTGTCAAGCACTTTTGTGTGTGGACAGTGGCTTAGCCTCAGTGAGCACTGGGTGTATGTATCCACTGATTGCAAGGTCATTGCCACTTTCCACTGCTAGTTAGCTGACTGCCTAGCAAACACAGCAGAGGATGGTGGTGCTTGCATTCTGGATACAGGCCATGTTGGACATAGTTTAAAGGGCCCTCCACACTGTTACGTCAGTGTTGGGGAAGAGTCCTTGGGGTGAATGTCCAGAAAAAAATGAGGCTGTGGTGTACCTTCAGACCTGGCTGTAAATTGGTGAGGTCACATATTGGCCAACGCCTGTAACCTCTGAGTGGAGTTTGAAGTATGTCACAAGGTGAATCCTCAAAACTCCACTTGGTTGCAAGCAAAGAATTGTGGGATACTGGAGGACGGGCTAATTCCTTATTGTGCTCTCTTGGAAGGTGTAACGGTAACACTGAGTGCTTCAAATGGAAGTTCTTCATATTGTCAATGTTTTTGTCAGGGTTGTTTGTGAGATATAATAATAATAAAAATTTCTTTTTGGCTACATCTGTTTTGTTGCACCTTTTGTAACACTTTAAGGGCACCTTCAGACCAAAAAAAATATTGCATCTGGGAAAAACTCCCCGTCTTGTTTGTAGGGAATATGGCATCCTTCCTTTCCTGATAGTTAAGTGAAAGGGTTAATGGCGCATGAATGATACAGATTGTCAACAATAATTTATCAGAAATCCCTGCCTACTGTATGTTATTTAATGTAATAGCAAACAATGGTTTTAGAATAATAGAATTATAGAAAATTAGGGGTGGAAGGAACCTCAGGAGGTCGTCTAGTCCAACTCCCTGCTCAAAGCAGGACCATTCCCAATTGGATAATCCAGGCCAAGGCTTTGTATAGCTGAGTCTTAAAAACTCCAAGGATGGACACTCCGCAACATCTCTGGGTAACCTTTTCCAGTGTCTTACTACCTAGCTAGTGATAAAGTTTTTTTCCCCTAATATCTAACCTAAACTTGCCTCGTTAAAACTTGAGACCCTTGCTCCTTGGTCTGTCATCTGCCCCCACTGAGAACAGTCCAGCTCCATCCTCTTTGGAACCATGCTTCAAGTAGTTGAAGGCTGCTATTATATCCCGCCCCCCAAGTCTTCTCTTCTCTTAGCTAAATAAGCTCAGTTCCCTCAGCCTCTCTTCATAAGTCCCATAAGCCCCAGGCCCCTCACCATTTGTGTTGCCCTCAGCTGGACTCTCTCCAATTTGACCAAATCCTTTTGGTAATGGGGGGCCCAAAACTGCATGCAATAGTTTTATAACAGTGTATAACATGGTCTTCTAACATTTTGTCTCCTTTTGGAAACAGAATATCATTTGAACAATCCAGTTTCTGATATTCTTGTGGTAGCAACTACCATATCATTAAACCCTGCAAGGAAGTCACATGTGTGGATATAAAGCTTTGAGAGACAATGTTTCACAGAAAAGAGGAAATTAAGGGCAACACATGAGGTGGGATCAGTTGCTTTGGCTTGGTTTATTTTGGTTTCCCTTGGTTTGGTTTAGGTACAGTAAAAGCTCCAGTAACTGGCATCTTACAAGCCAGCATGCTCAATTAACTGGCATGCTGGCTTGTAAGTTAAAGTGAAACCGAAAGTGCTCACCGTGGCACTTCCAGTTTCTCCAAGTCCCCGTGACCTGGGGCAAAGCAGCCTGAGCTGCCGAGCCCACACAGCCCAGGGGCATAACAGGCTGTGAAGGGCTGTGTGGGGCCCACCTCCCTGTCCTGCAGGGCCTGTGGGAGGGGCGGCGATGCCACAGGAGGGGCAGAGGGATGTTCTAGACACGGCGGGAGAAGTGGTGGCCCAGGCCGCTCAAATTAACCGGCATATTTTGTTATCTGGCATCCCCATTTCCAGGGGATGCCGGATAACAGAACTTTTACTGTAGTTAGCTTTTCTTCATACTTATTGAAGAAAATGATAAAGCTCCAATTAAATGGCATACATTAAGATGAATGTGCTATACTGTCTGCTTTTTTATGCCATGTAAGCCATCGTGAATTATTAGTGTTAATAGGGATTAAAATAGTGATAAATAATAGGTAAAAATCCACTTCCTTCATTATGAGTAGGGGACAGAAAAGCGTCTAAATTTCTAGTATTTCACTGGAACAACAATGTGTTAAGTGGTGTATCAACTAATATGCTTTGAAGCCCAGGATGCTGCAATATTTCACATCAGATGTGGACCCAGAATTTCACATCAGATGTGGATTGCAAAGAAGAAATGTCATAAGGTAACAAGGAATCCAATTCACTGTTGCCAAAATGAATCTCTCTTGCAAAATGGAAGGATTTTGATGAAGGCCACTTTGACCTCCTTGTTGTTCAGGCTTGTAGATCAGGGGATTCAGAACAGGAATCACAGGCATGTAGATAATAGCCACCATGTTGCTCTTCTCCAGGGACTAGCTGGAAGATGGAAGGTGGCTGGATGGAGATGTAGATGATGCAGGAGTAGTAGAGGCCAACCACAACAAGATGTGAGGAACATGTGGAGAAGGTTCTTTGCTTTCCTTCTGAGCCCTGAATTTTCATAAGATACAATGATCAACAAGAAATTCATCACGACTAAGAAAATATTGGACATGAAGGACAGTGCTTCACTGAGGTAAGTTGAACTGCAGGAGAATTCCAACAGGGCTGGGATCTCATAGAAGTAGTGCTGGATACACAGAAATCTAGAGGCAACTTAAGCAACGTGTGCACAAGGGAAGTTATGGCACCAAGTGCCCAGATGCAGGCTGCTAATATAAGACAGACTCTCTTGGTCATGATGGCTGGGTAACATTGCCATCACCCAGAGATGAGATTGATTCTGGCACTGCACACCCTGGAAAACACAGGCCTCATAGCCCTCGAGGGTACTTGACTCACTTCAAGCACTTGGGGGTGCTTCCCTCAGTCAGAAGCACAAGTAGTAGTCTCCCTTAGTCAACCAAACCAAAGGGACCCCCAGGCATAATTTAGACCCACTCCTAATAAGTCTCCCGTGCTAGGTACAAAGGAGAACGTTATTGGTTACAAGGGGTAGGGTTGCAATAAGGTACAGGGTAGAGCGATATCGGAGAAATCCCGTGCAGCAAACTGGCATGGCTCGGTAGCCTTTGATTACGCATCTGAGTTACTGCAAGCTATATACCTAGTTAGATCTCAGGTAGCTTACGAGTATCATCCAGAGGCAGGTGGAGATTCCCTCTGGAGGAAGGCAGTTCCTTGATCATGAGTTCTGAGAGAGAGAGCAAGTTTTAGATGGTTCAGCTTTTCTCTCTCTCTCTGAGTCTTCATCATGGCTGCTTCCCCCTCCTCCTGGGCAGTCTTTAACTTATATAGCCCTTCTGACCTCATTTACCTGGTCCAATGGACCCAGCCCCTGTTGGCTGTCAGCCAATCAATTTGAAATGCATCACTAGCTGCTGGGCAGACTGGCTGTTCCTAGCTCCCCAGAGAGCCCAAGCCCTCACCCAGGTAAGTGATGCCAGTCACGGAGGCAAAGTGAGCATGTTTCCCCCTCCCTCAGGAATATATCTGGCTCAGATTACCTAAAGAGATAGGGTAAGGTCTGTGCCCTCTGCAGGGCCCATCTTAATCAAATTGTCACAGAACAGAGTTTTGGGGGAGAAACAGAGGTGGCCTTCTGCCTCAGTGGCTGCATAGTGTAAGGGATGACAGATGGCCATGCACCAGTCAAAACCCATGGCAGCGAGGAACACAAGCTCTGTTGCTGTTAAGCAGTGAAGAAGTACATTGGTTTGGGCAGAGGTGGGTGGAGGGCAAGTTCCAGGATGAGCAGGGAAGTGGCCTGGATGGCAACCATGAAGAGGCATGGGGTGATTCCAAAGAACAGGCTGTGTTGCATATGGTATGCAGTCCAGGGCTCCAAACCTGGCAGGGTCCTGGGGACCTGATCCCAGCAAGCAGGACTGGGTGGAGGTGTCATGGGGTTCTGGGACTCCAATCCTGACATGCAGGGCTATATGGGGAAGTGCAGTCGGGATTTTAGCATGCGGGTCTGATCCTGGGGCAAAGGCTCCAATCCATCCTGCAGATTGGTCCCGACATACTTACTTGGCCCACCTGTTCTAAGCAAAAAGGGCATATACGGACTCCGGCCATTGTTCCTACCTTTGGTCAGTGAGGTTGGTGTTATAGGTTACCTTTATACCATGATAAAGATGTATTAACTGGTGAATTTTCCTACTTGAAGAGTGTTAACCCATGCTAAGTACTGTCTAAACATTTTAAAGTAATGCCACTTCAGGTGAAGTTTATATTTGATCCATTTTACCCAGGTTGTTTCAGGGTATCGTTTGTCTGCTGCAGGGAGATAAGACCCTACTTTCATTCCTCCATCATCCCAGGATGTACTGTTCTTCTCCCTTATTACTCCTTTACTCCATGAGCAAATTCTCAACACTCATTGGGTGCATCCAGACGAGTGCACACATGCCTCTTGCAGCATCTTAACCCCCTTTGAGACCCTGCAAGAGGCATGCGTGGGAATGAAAAAATGTTCCCTGTGCTGCAAATTTGCAGTGTGGGGGCAAAATTAGACCTCTGCATATCCAGTCGTCAAAAAAAAACAATAGCGGAAAAAGCAGGTTTATTTACTGAGGCAACCAGAGGCTCAGTCTTCCACAGAGACTCTGTGGTCGCCAGCCATAGCATTTCTATGGCTGGCTCTCATCCCAGTGCTGAAGCTGCAGGGAACCACAGAGAGGCCCTGCCAGCCACAGGGAGCTGGATCCTGGCTTCTTGCCATTAAGTAGCGGGTGGGAGGGCTGGAGGAGGAGGGGGAAGGGAACAATAGAGGGACTCCTACCAACTCTACTCACTCCCCATTCGCTGCCCCGCCCAGCCCCATCCCCTGCCCACTCCTCCAGCCCCCTGATCACTGCCCTGCCCAGCTCCATCCCCCACCTGCCCCAGGAGCCCCCCAATTGTTCCCCCACCCAGCCCCAGCATCCTGAAAATTTAAAAAAAAAAGAAGCCTTGAAGCCACTGCCAGTAGCAGCTGCTGTCTGGGTCACTGGCGCCCTGCTGACCCTGGCCACAAGCATGTGGTGGGGCAGTGGCAGCATGGGTGCCAGCTGGCCAGAGCTGGTCCTCACTGCCCCGCGCTGTGTAGGGGGGGCTCTGCCACAAGTCACCAGTTGGGGGGGCTTAAGCCCCTGTGGGGGCAAGTCCATGATCTTTGGGTGGGCTGTACCCTGCAGGGGGTAGGGGACCTACCCCTCCTGAGCAGCTCCCCCACAGTCCCCCCATGATCCACCCACACCTACCCACACACCCCACAGCCCCTATTCCCCCTCAGCCAACCACATCCCCAGCCCCTTCCCACCCTCCTCCTGCAAACCCCACATCCCCCAGCACACACCTTCCATGCCCAGATGCCAGATAGGACCAGACCTGCTGGCAGGAGATGTGGCTGCAGGGGCAGCTGTCCTCACATCCTGGTTAGTGGAGGAGTCCTGGGGAGCTCTAACTGCTCAACTGTAAAAAAAACCAAAAGCAAACAGCAAAACATATAGGTATTTAGAATTCATTTTATTATGATGATACAGACGTTGGTAGGCTTCCAAACTGTTTAACACTGTAGATATAACAATAAAATATTGCCCAACTGATTGCTGTCTCTCTGTCTCTGTCTCTCTATCTCTGTGGTCATATTTTGTTTTAATTGTGGAGGAACATGGATTTCAGGGTTTTTTTACAGAGTGACTTTGGGAATTTTTTATGGGGGATTTTTCAGTTTCCAAATAGGAGCCACCAGAATTCCTGCTAGGGAGAGAAGGGGCAGGACCCAGGCAGAGGAGCCTGCTCAGAGCTCACACCTTGGACCCAGCTGGAGGTGGCTGACCTCCTGGCCAAATGGGGCCAGGAGGACATGGTTTGACAGTTTAAAGCAGGTCACCTCACTAAGAGTGTCTTCCAGGCCAAAGCTGCCCAGATGGCTGGGCAGGGGCACACATGCCAGTAGTGCTGCACAAAGGCCAACTCTGCAGCCACAGCCTATTGCCAGCTGGCCCAGAGGGCCAGATGCCTCTACTGGCTGTGCAGCCCCTATCCGGCTCTGGCAGGTGCACAACAGGTCACAGACAGGAAGCAGCCCCCACTGCCAGACTGCTGCAGTGGGTAGAGGGTGCAGGGAACTCTCAGGGCTGCTTCAGCAGTCCAGTTGGCACAAGGGGCAGTGTTCCCAGGTACCAATTGGCTAGGCCCCAGAAGCTCCTGAGAGTGCGTAGCCCTGAGCTACTTGACAGGGCATTTTTTTGGACTGATGGAGCCAGGACAGGGCAGCTTTTTATATTGCTGGGGACAGCCCAGGTGATGGCCCCAGGCTTTAGCTGCCCCTGGCTGCAGATCCAGGAGGAGCCAGCCAGGGTTATTTTGCATCAAGTGGCACAGTTTGCCCCACACCAAAGTGCATGTCCAAGCACTGAGGCCAAAAAAACCCTGGCTCAAATTTGCACTGCACAGGTCACAGGTGTGCAGGTGTGACACGACATTATGTCTTCACCAGTGACTGCTCTGAAATAGGTCTAACTTTGATGGCATAACATTCCACAGATTTAAAATATTTTAAAGACAACTTGTAACAGTACCCTTATAACCATTCTCCTAGGGTCAGCCCCCTTGCTTAAGGTGTCACAGAACTTTATTGTCCTTCCTTTCTACATCCTGAAATATGGTCTCCTCACCTGTGTAAACTATGGCAGTGTAGTAAAACCCTCAGCTTTTCTTTTTTTATAGATATATAAATATAGATATAGATATGATAGATATGCATTCCCTTGGCTTCCCCAATTATTTCTGGCTTTTCTTTCTCTCCCTATAGACAAGCATAAGCAAGCTCAGACTTAGGATAAGCTTTAACATTTTTATTTTGGTAGCAGGTTTTTGGTTTTGGATATCCGCTGTTTTATATTGTATTATTATTAGGTTTGTATTAATTTTTACTGTTGTACATTGTAGTATTATCATCTGTGTATTGCTTTTTATTGTTTCATATGGATATTGTATGGTTTAGGCCTGTGTTTGTAAGTGAACCAAAGTCATGTCAAGTTTCCAGTTTGTATCTCAAGTCTCCATCTTGTGTCCTCTGCCTGGGCATCCCCTGTGTTGCAACTGTATGAGTCACGTACCCCTCCCATGTAAATTATTTCCCGGATGAATGAGAGTGATTGGGGGTGATTGAAATACAATGGTAGCAGGCCTCTACTGAGAGGCCTGTAATGACTGGGCCATCACCTTCCATCGATTCATCCAGGAACCACAGACCTCACCCAGGAACAGAGACAAGAACCCAGCATTTGAAAGACAAAAGACCCTGCAGAACCAGCAACTCTACCATTGTACCCTGCCATTACAGACACCCAAAACTTCACATCCCTGCATGGAACACACATGCTCAGTATGCCAGGGGCTGACCCTTGCCTGGGCATGCCTCCTGTCACTAGGGTCATACAAGGTCTGCCCCTATAAAAAGGGGCAGTGAAGACAGACCCAATGGGATGCCCCCTCCATCTGGACCAGCACCATGCCACACTACCTATCCACCCAGAGGCCCTGCCGGTGACGCCCCTCTGGACATCATCTACTGGACAAGGACCCCTTTCCAGCCTGGATAAGTAGCTATTACCTCCCACCCCCTCTTCAACCAAGGACTTGGACTCTGCTTCTCTCCCCTACCTGGACTCCAACCCTTCCACTGAGTCTCCTTCTGCTGCTTCCATTGTGAGTGCTTTTGTGTGTGTGTGTGTATGCATGAACCAATAACTTCATCGATTTCATAGATTTCATAGACATTAGGGCTGGAAGGGCCCTCGGGAGATCATCGAGTCCAGCCCCTGCCCAAAGGGCAGGAAGTCAGCTGGGGTCATAGGATCCCACCAAGATAAGCATCCAATTAACTCTTGAAGGTGTTCAATGTAGGTGCTTGAACCACCTCCGCTGGCAGACTGTTCCAGACCTTGGGGGCTCGGACAGTAAAGAAATTCTTTCTTGTGTCCAGCCTGAAATGGTCTTGCAGGAGTTTGTGACCGTTCGACCTCGTCATCCCTTGGGGCGCTCTGGTGAACAGACGTTCCCCCAGATCCTGGTGGTCACCCCTGATAAACTTATAGGTGGCCATCAGATCACCCCTGAGCCTGCGCTTTTCCAGGCTAAAGAGTCCCATGGCTCTTGGGTCTGTGTAGTGTGTTGTCTGTGTAATAAAACTGTTATTTGGACCCCAAGTTGGGTTTTGCTTTACTATGGTTTGGCCCTGCTCCAAGCTCTGCTCCTTGCCCCTCTAAATTCTGTCTCATTTCTCCCTCTCCTGGCTAACTGCCACCTCCAACACCTGTCCTGAGCTCCTCTCTGCCTCCAAACTCCGGTTTCTTTGCCACTGTCTTATCCCCACTGCCTTTTCCTTTCCCTCTGAGCAACCAGGTCTCTGCCTCAGTTTCTTTCTTGTCTGTCTCCTCCTTGCCACCATTTATCTGCCCTCTCCAATATCTCAGCTGTCTGCCTCAGTTTCCAGCCCCAGCCTCCCTTAAGTAAACCCAAGCCTCAGTTCCTCACCCAGCTTCTCTGTAATCACTGGTTCTAATCCTGGTTCTGGCAACTTTCACTCCTTACACTTTAACTCTCTCTCATCTGAACCTTCCCCCAAGTGTCCCAGGTACCGCAAGCACACACATACAGACTGTACCATCCAAGTTACAAACTTACCTGTGTGTAAGTGTAGGTGGGTTGTGTGTGTGTGTGTGTATATATATGTATGTGTATATACGTATGTATACATATACACACACACACATATATATATGGCATCGTGTGCATGATATACAAATTAGTGATCTGTGTCTAACTTGTTGCTGGCACAAGGTGCCAGAGGGAGGCAACAATTGGGTTCGTTGCCCGGTGTGCGTCGTGCCAAATAAATACACTGGGGGGAGAAGCAGACAGAGTTTATTTGAGCTCAAGTAAAAGGCACAGGGAGACTGTATTGTCTCAAATCCTGCGCACTTAACCCTGCAACAGCGGGATTTTATACCCCGGTCAGTTTCACTGTCAGTGATTTTCCAGCAGCTGGCCCCCCTCTTCCTCCCCTTTCCCTCCTCCTTTCTCTCTCCGAGCAGTGCCCTTGCATTCCACAGATAACAGTTTTAGCTTGCCTGCTTTCCAGAAGGACAGGAGATTGCAGGCGCCATAGAAAGGGTTACAAAGGTTGGGCAAGGTGGGGTTTTGGCTCGTCTGAGCCTGGAGCAGAAGGACTTCCTCGACACTCGTGGTCTTCCATCCCTCTGAGTCACCCAGGGTTATGCCCAGTGACACCAACAAACTTTTGGGGTGTATAGTGTATGTGCTTGAATTGGTGATAGGTATGCATGTGCCTAGGCTGGTTTGGACATGTATGTGCCTGAGCTGGTAGTGTGCGTGTGTATGCACCTAACTGATTTGTGTGTTTGTATATGTGCAATTGTGTCATGTGCTCCTGTCTAACAGCACAATATTGAGATCCTGAGAGTTGGCCTGACCCCACAGGGCTACAGAAGAGTTCTTCCAAGTGTTGCCCTGTCTGAGGTTCTAGTTGATCTAGAAAGGGAAGAGATATCAGAAAAACATGTAGCACAAACTTAAAGAAATTTCTTACCCACTGACTGGATCTATACGAATGGTTGACTGTGCAGTCATTACTGTGTAGTTATTTTGTACTTGTATAAACAAGTGCTAAATGATTGTGCAGAAAATGGAGCACAGTAGCATCACTGAGCAGCTTTTAGGTGACATTGACTGTGCAGTAGCCCAATACTATCGTGCAGTAGCGCCGCATCGCACTTCATGCCACGCAACACTCCTGCACAATAGTAACAAGCTACTACTGCACAGTCAATGTCTCATGTAGACGTGGCCTTATTCTGAAGAAAATTTAAAAGTGTTAGGGTGAGAGTCCCTCATGCCCTACCCTTTCTACTTCTCTTGAAATCACACGCAAATGATTGGCCCAACACTAAAAGCAACCTTACTGGCCTTTCATTGTATTGCTGTCCCCTTGCTATGTATTCAGTTTTAAAACTTCCACATCTATCTTAAGTCACATGCACATCAGGAATGGGATTCTTGAGAAGAATATTATAGAGAGAGAAAATAGAAAAAAAAAATCTAAAAAATTCAGAGGTGGGACAACATCAGAAAGCATGCCTTTTTTGTGGATAATTGATTTTGGTTGAACCAAGTAAATATCCTGTTTCTCACAGCAAAAAATCAACAATGACAAAATTGCAGCAGGCAATTATCCCACCTACTAACCACCCCTCACAGATGCTCCTGGTCCTGCAGTCATTAGAAGGAAATTGGAGGGTGGCACACGCAGCTATGCAAGGCCTTAAATGCCTATCTACCAATGCTCATAGTATGGGGAACAAAAAGGAGGAACTCACTCTCAGAATAGCCCATTCAAACCCAGACATAATAGGGCTTACAGAAACATGGTGGGATTCATTCCATGACTGGGCAGTTAGCATTAGGGTCTATAGGCTTTACAGGCGGGATAGAGAAGGAAGGAAAGGTGGGGAGGTGGTGCTCTATGTCAAAGAGCAATACATATCCTCTGCCAGATAAACGGGGTCAGAGGAGGAGCAAGCTGAAGTGCTCTGGGTCAAGATACAAGGGGGCTGTGGGGAGAGGGATTTAACAGTGGGGGTCTACTACAGACCTCCCAACCAAGGGGAGGAGCTGGACCGGGAATTTTTGGGCTGTAGCGGAATGCCGGGCTTGCGATTCCAGCAGCGCTTGGGGAGCTGCGGGCTTTACGAAGCGGGCAAGCGCGCGGCTTGTGGGGCGGGATTGGAGGTAGCTTTATGACCGCCGTCGAGGTTCGCCGAGTTGGTGCAAGTCGACGACTTAGAGTAAGTTGTTAGTTTTCTATAATAAGTTTGTAGGATGTCTGTTGGTTCACGGGGTTCCGGAGTAAGCCCTTGCGTTCTGACCCGATGGGCTAGGTGCGCCTGCCAACTCCTTAGGTCCCAGAACTGGTCAACAGCTCATTGAGATAGGGTGTTAGTGGTAGAAGTTATTACGGAGTAGATATAAGGTAAAGTAAAAATTTGTTTTATTCACTCACCTGGCCTCACCCTCTTACGAATAAGAGGGCAGACCGGCTGGAACAAAGTTGCAGTAAATATAGGAAGCGTAGATATGCTGTCTAATCTATGAAGAGAGGCAGTCAAGAGGTGGAGTCTCCGATGTTTCTTCAGTTACAGTATGCCGGATACAAAGGGGGTCTGTTGGCCCACAGGGTTCACTAGCAAGCCCTCGCTTTCCACCCCTTGTGGGATGGGTGTGGCTGCTCACTAGTTAGTCCTAGGGCTGGTCAACAGCTCATAAACGGGATGGTGGATACAAAACTGTAACATGGTGAATCGTTGTCGATTGTTGGATTTTCGAGGCCTTGGTTTTCGCTGGGATACGCCCAGGCGGGGAGCTGAGGACTGGCTACAGGGTGATCAAGCCTGAAGGGTCGTCCAGTCGTCATCTCTGCTACTTCCTGCCTCTTTGCCTCTTTTATAGATGTTGGTTGGACTGCCTCTGTGACACTAACTATGATATAAGCTAAGCATACAGGGTAGGATAGTTTCTTTTACATAATAGTTACTAGGCAGATTTTCTACATAAGTTTCGTTTCTGCAGGAATGACACTTACAGATAAGAAATGAAACTTACAGACTACGCATGTGCAGCTTAATATAAGCGTGGAAAAGTACAAAGTTTTCATTTTGATTAGAAGCCAAAACTACAACATCATATAAATGTGAGAGTGCCGCGCGGCAGTTATACAGAAATAAAATAAAACATTTACATGGGCCAGCTTGCAGAGGCAATTAAGGCAAGGGATGTAGTTGTCATGGGTGATTTAAATTACCTGGCCATCTGCTGGGAGGAACAGTTAGCCAGGTTGGACCATTCCAGGAGGTTCCTGGCCGAGATACAGGACCTCCACTTAATTCAGGAGGTGCACAGTCCCACCAGAGGAAATGCCCTGTTGGACCTGGTCTTGACCACAGGCAATGACCTGGAAGGGGTCTCCAGGTCCTTGACCACCTGGGTGATAGCGATCATCGCTTGCTGGAATTCACCATCCAGCGCAGGGTGTCAAGGGCCTGCAGCAAGGTAGTAGCCCTAGACTTCAAGAGGGCCCACTTCAACGAGTTGAGATTAGTGGGAAGGGTGCTGGGGTTCTCAAGGGCAGGGGAACTCAGTGCCTGAGATGAGTGGTCGTTCCTTAAGGAGATGACACTCAGGGCCCAAGGGGTGACCATCCCAACAAGAAGCAAGGGGGGCAAGAGGGCCCAAAAGTCCCCCTGGCTCACCAAGGTTGTCCAGTATTGCCTGATTGCCAAAAAGGCAGCATTCAGCTGGTGGAAGGGGGGTGCTATCACCAAAGAGGAGTATACCCCCTCTGCTCGGGCCTGTAGGGGGGCTGTCAGGAAAGCTAAGGCGGACATAGAACTAGGACTTGCGTCCAAGGTCAAAGATAATAAAAAGTCCTTTTTCAAATATAGAGGGAGGGTGAAGAAAGCACCGGGAATTGTGGGGCCCCTGTGAGATCCTCTGGGCAATCTGGTGGTTGTGCCAGAGGAGAAAACAGACCTCTTTAACCAATTCTTCACTTCCATTTTCTTGTGCAAGGACAGGGACTTCCCCAGCGTATGCAAGACGGACTCAAGGGGAATGCCTCCAGACCTCAGGTTTAGGAAGATCGGGTTAGAGAGCTTCTGGAGGGGCTGGGCGTGTTCAAATCAGCGGGTCCAGATGCTCTCCACCTCAGGGTGTTGAGGGAGCTAGCAGGGGTTATTGCAGGGCACTTGGCATGGCTTTACGAGTGCTCGAGGTTCTCAGGCCAGGTGCCAGATGATTGGAAGATAGCCAATGTGGTCCCCATCTTTAAAAAAGGGAGGAGGGAGGACCTGGGCAACGATAGGCCCATCAGTCTTACCTCAATCTTAAGGAATCTCTTTGAGAAGATCATCAAGGAGCACATCTGCAATGAGCCGGCTTCAGGGATGATGCTCAAGGGCAGCCAGCACGGTTTCATTAGGGGCAGGTCATGTCAGACCAACCTGATTGCCTTTTATGATCAGGTCACAAAAGCATTGGATGCAGGTGTCACCGTGGATCCAGCCTTTCTGGACTTCAGTAAGGCCTTTGGCACCATCTCCCACCCCATCCTCATTAAAAAATTTGGTGACTGTGGCATCGATGCCTACACAGTCAGATGGATTGTAGATTGGCTGAAGAGTTGTACTCAGAGGGTGGTGGTGGATGGGTCATATTCGACTTGGGGAGAAGTGGGCGGCGGAGGCCCCCAGGGTTCAGTCCTTGGGCCCGCGCTGTTCAATATCTTTATGAGTGATTTGGATGATGGGGTGAAAAGCAACCTGTTTAAATTCGCTGATGATGCCAAAATTTGGAGTGAGGCGAGCACGCTAGTAGGGAGGGAAAGACTGAAGCAAGACCTGGATAGGTTACAGGGGTGGGCTAGCAAAAATAAGATGTGTTTCAGTACTGACAAGCGCAGGGTGCTGCACCTGAGCAGTAGTAACCAGCAGCACACTTATAAGATGGGAAACTCCCTTCTTGAGAGCACAGAGGCAGAAAGGGATCTTGGAGTCATTGACTCGAAGATGAACATGGGCTGACAATGCGAGGTCACGGTTGGCAGGGCTAACTGAAACTTGTCATGCATTCACAGGTGCATCTCAATCAGGGCCAAGGAGGTGACCCTCCCCCTCTATGCAACACTGGTCAGGCCACAGCAGGAGTACTGTGTCCAGTTCTGTGCACCCCACTTCAGAAGGGATGTGGACAACATGGAGAGGGTCCAGAGGAGGCCCACTCGCATGATCTGGGGACAACAGGGCAATCCCTACAATGAGAGACTATGGGACCTGAACCTGTTCAGCCTTCACAAGAGAAGGCTGAGGGGGGATCTGGTGACTGTCTATAAACTCACTAGGGTGGACCAGAAGGGTTTGGGAGAGGCCTTGTTTCCCCTAGCGTCCCCTGCCTTAACAAGGAACAACGGCCATAAGTTGTTGGAGAGGAGGTTTAGATTAGACATCCATAAGAACTACTTCACAGTCAGGGTCACTAGGATCTGGAACCAACTTCCAGGGGAAGTGGTGCTGGCTCCTACCCTGGGGGGCTTTAAGAGGAGGCTTGATGCCTACTTGGCTAGAATCATTTGAGCCCAGTTTTTTCTCCTGCCCAGGCAGGGGGTCGGACTTGAAGATCTACAAGGTCCCTTCCGACCCGACTTCTATGATTCTATGATATGATTCTATGATCACTGCTGCCTCTTGGATGCCCCCCAGGGCAGTAGTGGCAGCAGACTAGATGCAGGGTACCCTGCACAGGGTCAGAGTAGCTGCACCAGGAAACACCAGCCACAGGAGGGCAAGGGGCCGCTTTTCCCCCCATGCTAAGCAGCAGTTTGCTGCTCAGCCAGGGCCCCACACTGGCTCCAGACTTGCCCATCAGGGATGAGCAGTAGTAATAGCAGCTGGGCAGAAACTACTGCTTGGCGTGGTAGAAAGTGGCCCCTACCCCTCTCCACTGCTGGCAGTTTTTGCTGTGGCTGCCTGGAGCCCATGTTTTGCCAGGCTGCAGTGCAGCTGCTTCACCGCCACCTCTGAACTGCCCAGCAGCTGCTCCACAGTCACTGCTGCTGCACTGGGCATCCCAGAGGTGGCAGTGAAGGAGCCACAGGGCAGGCTGGTTTGTGAAATCCCAGTTGGCTGCTCAGCCAAAAACTGTTGTCAATTTGAGAGTGGCTGTGAAAGGGTTAGTGCTAGGCTCTGTCTCTCCTAAATGCTGCCTGAGACACAAGGAAGAAACCATCCTGTCTCTCATTTGTTCTATTTCAATGAAGCAAAATTCAGCTTCCCATTAAGACACGCACCCCAATTATAGAAGGCTGATTTATGAGGGAAACAAAGGAGGTGGCATGTAAGTAAATACAGGATTCAGAGTTTGGGTATTTTTTATGTAACTTCAATTCATGTATAAATACTAAAGGTAGTTACAAAATGCTTCTGGTAATCACCCTAATTAACTTCAGCCTCCAAAACCGCAACGCCTTACAAATGTCTTTTATGAGGGCAAGCAGTCCCACTGATTTTCTGAATTTTATCATTGTAGCAAAGTTAAGCTGTTCAAAAGTATTTCCAGGATTTGGAAATAAAGTTCTTACTCATTAACCTTTGAATAGAATTTTTGTATATGTTTGCAACTCATTAAGACAGTATGAGTCTCTTTCTTGTTATTGATGCATGTTAGAAAATGTTCATTTAATTTCAGTTTTCTACATAGTAAACATACCATGCCAATCAGCAGGGCCCATTAACATGACAGTGCTCTGGACAGAGGGCCTTCTAAATTGGAAACAATCTAATCACCTACATTTACATGTCACTCTTGAAAGGCTAATTAGTAGGGCTGAGTTACAGTATGCATTATTTTTTCCACTTCAACATTACCCTGCTTGAAGTGGCACATGCCCTGCCCTACCTGTGGGTTAGGCATAAACAGTTTGTAAATAAGACATTTATGCCAGCCGTTCACCCCAAATCAAATGTGCTGAGTATTAGAGAATGCTTGAGGCTATTATGCCATCCCTGCATCCTTGGAATGCAGCATGGTTCAGCAAACAGGCTTCTTCCTCCTCCCACCCCCTCACCAATTTTCTTTATCTGTAAAATGTGAGTGACACCATCTATCTTTGATAAAATACTCTGAGGCCTGGGGCCACAACAGAGTGGAAAAGTATAAGAAACAAAACAAAAGACTGAAAAGTATAATGTATTTAACCTTTTAGATCATTGAGTCAAAACAGCCTCCCCCCAGCCCCCCTCCCTTTCAGGGTTCACTATGGAGCAATTACTGTAAGTTGCTCTGGGGAAAAATAATCCCATGGCCATTCATATATTACTCTGGATATTTTTCTTAGTCTAACAAGATACCCTGTGAACCTTTAGTTTTATGGATGCAGTAGACATTGTGAGCTTTTGATGAAAACAATCCTATATTGGTAGTAGCAGTATAAGTAATTGTAGAAATAGCATTTGTAGTAGTAGTAGTAGTACATTTATATAATCATCAGTTGCGGGTATCTTTCCACAAGCATAATTATGCAGAGTCTTCCTTTGTGCCATTGAAGTGAAGAAGAAAAAATCTGTGAGCATTTATATTGTTGCTAAATGTCTGTTATTTAATGTGTTGGCAAGCAAAGAATTAGATGAAGTGCAAGTCAATGAGACTTTGGCATTGAATGTTAGTAGAACACATTTTTGTGTGGCTAAGTTCTAAATATGATTGCATATTATTATGAAGTATTGTTGTTGGAAGTGGTGTAGTTATGACTACTGTGACTATTAACATTACTACTTCACCACCCTGCACTAGCAGGATGCTGACAGTAACCTCCTCCCCCATGTTTTACCCATGTGACTTAAAGGGTGTTTTTTCTTGGTTCAGGCACTTTGCCTGGTAGTTGTCAACAATGGTTATTTTAGAAGCTTTAAAAAACTGGATAGACTGTCTAGGATGGTTTAGATAGGGATGATCCTGCCTTGAGTAGGAAGGTGGACCAGATGAAGATTGTCCTTCAAAATCTTTCTCTGTGACTATACATAGATGCAGTCTTTTTCATTCTTGCTACTATAATGCATGGCTCCCTCTAACTGAGGCTGGTTTTTTCCGCTAACACCTAACTCCTGCAGTTGTAAAATACCTTCATTTTTTTAAAGTTTGGTATTGTTCTTGTTATAGAGAATACCCAGGAATCTGGACACGTGTGTAACCTAAAGGATCAAAAACCTTGAAGGTAAAGATAAAAGATCTTGAAACACCTGGACATGCATACACATTTATGAATATAAAAGTGAATTGGGGAGAGGTGGCGTGATTTTCAAATGCCTGAAGTCAGTATTATCAAAGATAATGCACTAGTTTCACCTAACGTGTTGTGAATTATATTTTGAAACCTGGGCTGGTTTATGTTTCAGTGAAGAAGAGGAGAGTTTTGAGTGCTCAATGCTGAAATTCATTTAATTGGAAAAATTGCTTTTTTGATGCTGAGTGTCTTCCGCAAAAGTTTATGGTGGTAAACACTCTGCTGCGTTGTGAATGTGTGCAGGAACGGTCCCCTTATTTCCTCATGTCTATAGTCCATTGACCCAGAAGCCATTTGGATATTTCTTATTTTAATTGTAATTAGAGCTTTTCAAAAATGAATCAGGTAAAAAATAAGTTAATATGTAAGTGTAGAAAATGTGGAGAAGCTCAATATACGTTTTTGTCAATTTTTTCCATATCAAAATCAAGACTATTTGGGCTGAAAAGCATAATATACTAGCTTGAATCCATAGACAACCATCCTTACCTCTGATAATGGGGGGCAACCTTTTTGGCAGAAACAACAGTAAAAAAGAGAAGAAATGCCAAATATCAAAGCAAACCAAGTTTTTCACTTCAAAACCAAAATATTCTTGACCGAAAACATTTTTTTATTTTAATTTTTTTAAAAAATGTATGAAGATGGTTTCCCTGAAAATATGTATTTAGTAGAGAACACAATATAGCGTCAAAAACAGTTTGTGTGGGGGGAAAAATGACCAGCACTACACCCTGTGTTTTGGATACTAGTCTTGTGACCACTGACTGTTATTTAAGTGTAACTTTTTAAAATGATGAATATCTGCCATGGAAGCCCATAGGGCTCTTCACAGGATTGGTAAGTGGTTAAAACATCCATCTCAGTCAGCAGATTGAGAGTAGAGTGCTCAATAATCTCAGATTATTGTAGGTAATTCCCATTTTTTGTTTGTGGAAAAAATGCTTAGCCAGAGAAAAAGGGTATTTTCGAGAATGAAAAATTAAAAGGAAGGGGAAAAAAGCAATGTATTTTGTTAATAGTAACCAAAACTCCCCCGCCCCCATCGAAAGAACACTCGGAACAAAAATATTTTCTCTCGAAAATAACGCCTTATGCCCCACTTCTCCACACCCGCCCCCCCAGTAAATATTTACCACTTTTTAACCAACTGATCTTTACATTTGCAAGTCTTGAGAGCTGAGAGCTGTCTCTGGAGTTTCTGGGTCCCTGGGAATTGAAAATGTTCAAGGTCTATTTTGTTTTCACTGTACTTTATTCATTGTCCCTTATTATTTGTTCTACTCCATAGTTGATTCATAAAGAAGAACATGGCTGAGATTTTCAAGGCTCTCTCAGTGGAGGTAGCTGAAATAGCTCAACTTGAAAAAATTGGTTAAGAAAATGTAGGTTTGTTGAAATCATGTTTTTCCCCTTTGGGAATATTGATTTTTTTTCAGAAAATATAACATTTTCCTTGCAACAACAGATGAAATAAATACATTGTTGATTCAAAAACAAATTTCCTTTAGGCAATAAGTTTAAAGGATGTTTGACCATATTTGCTACTGGAACAACAGTATTATTGGGAAAACTACAATTTCTTAGAAAAGCTTCTGGGAAGGAAATGCCTTTCCTCATGTTGCCCATGGACATTTTGTGCCCATGAGTTTGCCTTACATCCACAATTCTTTCGTCTATAAAGGTGGTCCTATAAAAAAAATCATTAAACAAGTCCTTTCTTGCAATGCTTCTTGCATTTTCCATGGATGAACATGGACTGCAATAACAGTGTAACATATACATTTTAGTGCTCTCTAAATTGAAATTGAATTTGGTGTGTGAAACTTTTTTGTGTCCTTTGAAAAGACTGGGATTTTTTCCCTTTACAACTTAACTTTTTGACAGAATTAAAAGATCCTGTGTGTGTGCGTGTGTGCACGCGTGCGTGCACACGTGCGTACGTGCGCTTGCGTGTTCCTATTAAAAGGAAATTCCATTTTCCACATAGCTCTGCAGGTACAGATGCAGAGCAAAACTGCACATGCAAAACCCATAGTTAACCTTGACAATCTCAGCCTGAGGTATTCTGTTGATGTCTCAAAGAAGTTATAACAATTAATATCTTTGCAAAGCTTCCTAGAGTATGAAGCAATGAAGAACCAAAGCTCTGTGACTGCATTTATTATGCAGGGCCTCTCCATCCACCCACAATTCCAGATCCTGCTCTTCGTCATCTTCCTCACTGTCTACCTCATCGCTTTGCTTGGCAACCTTGCCATCATTGCTGCAATTCTATCCAGCCCGAGCCTGCACAAGCCTATGTACTTCTTTCTCTTCCACTTGGCTATAGTAGACATCATCTGCACCTCCACCATCATGCCCCAGATGCTTGGGAATCTAGCGACCATCACAAGTACCATCTCCTTCTCTGGGTGCATGGCCCAACTCTACTCTTTCACATGGTGTCTAGGTGCTGAGATGGTGCTTTTCACTGTCATGGCTTATGACCGCTATGTGGCCATTTGCTACCCTTTGCATTACAGCACCATGATGAACAGGAGCGTGTGCTTGGGTTTGTCTACTGTGGTGATGGCTATTGCTGTGACCAATTCTTGGGTGCACACTGGCTTGATTTTGCAGCTGACTTTCTGTGGACCCAATGTTATCAATCATTTCTTCTGTGAGATCCCACCACTGCTGGCCCTCTCCTGCACCCCAGTAAGGATCAACGAGGTCATGGTCTTCACAGCAGACATCTTCCTAGCCATGGGGGATTTCCTATTGACATGTCTCTCTTACTGCTTCATTCTTAAGGCCATCATGAAGATCCAGACACGTGAAGGAAAGAAAAAAGCTTTTTCTACCTGCTCTTCTCATCTCATTGTGGTATCTCTCTATTACTCGACTGTGATCTACACCTACATTAGGCCAGCCGCCAGTTATTCCTTTGACAGAGACAAGATAGTAGCAGCTTTGTACACCCTTGTGACTCCAACTCTCAATCCTTTAGTTTATACCCTGAGAAATAAAGAAGTCAAGGTGGCCCTTAAGAAAGTGATTCCATATCTTGGGAGATAAGTTGAGAGAGAGAGAGAGGAACCCTGCATGGGCTTACTATCAAAGTTGGGTCCCTGGTATATGCTTTCCTCTGGAAAAGTGATTTGGAATTAATTTGATAAACTTTAGACAAAGAATGTCATTCAGAGCTTTATAAGTATCATTTTTCTTACATCGTTGAAACTTTAGAAACATGATGAAACCCTGTTGCTGAGAAAAGAGAGGAAACAGGGAAAGAAGAAAGAAAGGAAGAACCATCATGAAAGTTATCATTTATTGTCAAAAGTTTTGTATGTGAGATATGATGGCCATGAACTTGTAAATTATGTAAACTTGCTTTGTAGTTTTTGTGGTCACTTCCTGTGAAATGGGGAAAATGCCAATCAGTTAGAATTCTAAACGCATGTATAATTCTAAAGCTGTAAAATTGAACAGAGAATTCCATATCCCACCACACAAATTCCAGTGCATGTAACAGATCACTGAAACAAAATCACATTTCTTTCCTGCAGAGCAGGTGGACGTGTTGAAGCAATAAATGTAACATAGAACAGGCTAGAATAGAGTGTCAAGGTCAAATCCTAGTCTGTTCTATATCCTATACCACACCCATGACCATGGTACGTGTGTACTCTTATACTTCTTTGTAGAATGTGAATAGAAGTCAGCGTTTGCTAGGATCCTACCTATCTGTCCCTTTGATTGTACTTTTACATGGATCCTTGACAAGCAGCTTCTGCTTTCTGATTTCCAGTGATCAAAAGGGGAGATGTGGCATTTATTCTGGTTCATTAGAGCAAGCTTTAGGGACATTAGCTCCATCTAAGTATAGAAACTGCAGGATAGATGTAAACAGTGCCATATTCTATTAGGTGAAACATAGCTTAAAGTTAGCCTAGCGTCATGGTTACTTAAAACAGATCTGCCAACTCAAAAATCAATAGAAACAGAGATTTCTACTTTGAAAAATGGTAGAAACAAAAGAAAAAAAAAAGGTGGATGTGTGTGTCCAATACTGCACCAAGCAGCAGGAGATCTGGGTTCACCTCCTGGATTAGCAATAAAATCTATGGCCATTCTTCCACAGGTCATACCTAGCAGCTCCAATGGAGTTGCACCAATATGCACCAGTTGAGTACCTGGCTTCATTTACTCCAAAGAAATTGTGAGCGATTTACACAAAGCGGGGTTTGGCTTATGACAACAATTCCCTCACTTAGTGTTACAACTCGGCAATGACCATTAATTACCAAATTCATGAGAGCAGTACAGAAAACAACAAGATACAGCAT